>NC_071288.1:32725000-33025000 GCF_943734705.1 Anopheles coustani
CGTGTTTATTACCGTGTTGCAAAAACGAACCCACAAAAAATGACTACAGATTCACGACGATTCTCATTTATCCGGTGGAAGGAATTATCCCGGGAAAATGTTTCGGGGTAAGTCGAATTAAGCGAAACACAAGAAGAAAATCTGCTGCAATCGCACCCCAAAAGGTGTGCCTGTTTTATTCCACATGTTTTCAAATGGTTTAAATTATCGTACGCCTGTTTTCTTACTGTGTGTTTCGTTTGCCACTTCTATCTTGCAATAGAATGACTTGTCTGCATATTTTACTGTACGGTAAACGGCATCGTTGTCTTGCGTTTGTTTCGTAAGCACACTTTGGAAGACTCCGGAGGGGAAAAATGTGGTCTGTTATTTTGAATTCGTTTCATGAACACGTCCGCCTTGCGCGTTCGCGCGATGACACAACAACTTTATGGAATTCCATGAATGCCATGTGCCTTTCGCCCTTTTGTGACCATTTTCCTCCTTTTCCTATCCGATTATCTTTTTATTAGGGATGATTGAAAGGATGATTTTGGAAAGAAATGGTTGGGAGACGCCTACCAAATGGACATCCGAAATGTACAAACACCGAATCCTTAACTGCATACAAGTTTCTCTGGACTGTATTTGCCAACGCGTTTCACTATCTCCCGTTCATGGCAACCAGCTCAATCCAGTTGTTGGTTTCAGTTCAACTCTGTATCTGCATAGTCATTTACAGGAAATGTCTTCGGTTCCTAAATATCTCCACTTTGCACTTTGCTAATGCATATTCGGCTGCGGATATTTCTGTTACACTGCGCCCGATTTCTATACAATCTACTGCATAATGCATTTTTAAGCGCACAATCTGACCGCGTGCTTTCTTCTGCATTTTCATTCATGTTGTTTTCAGTATTGGTTTTTTTCTCCCTCGCTTGTTTGTTTTATTTCACCATACAATTTTCGCTGTCGTCCGTGTAACTTTCTTAGTTTTTCGGAGAGCAACAGTTTGGGGTCGAATAATCAACACGAATTAAATTGCATAAAAAACGCGCACAACAGACCGTGTAAGGTGATATGGTTAAAAACTAAATAAAATAAGAACAAAAGAAACGGTCTACGATTTGTGATAATATGTTGGTGTGTTTATATTTTCCATCTTTTTATAGTTTTTCTTTTCAGTTAGTTTCCATTATTTTACTTCAACTTCAAACTTCCGGATTTTCAAACACTCCATATCTAATGGCCGCGGCGGTGTAAGCGGTTCTTATGTTCGCGTGTATATACAAAGATATATTTTTCACAGCTAACACGAGAACCACCACCACCACAATCATTGGAAGGAACAAAAATCTAAACCGTTGTCATTGTTTCCATTATTAAAAAAAGAACACTAGATGTGTCAGAATCAGAAGGTAAGACAACACGCCTTCAGTAGTTTTCCCCTCTCGTGTGTGCGCAGCAGCGCGCGCGCGCGCGCGTGGTTGAATGATCCTCACCCCCTCTCCTACTCTCTTGTTCACCCACACGAGCAACAACCGCAACCGACCTCCTAACCTACTCCCTCCTCCACATCATGCGCATCAAACTATTTCATCCTTCTTCTGGCCAAAGTAGTGTGTGTTGGATCGCTGACTTTCCGCATTCACTTATGTTTTGTCGTCTTCTTCTTCTTCGTCGTCGTCGTCGTCGTCGTCATCGTCGCTGTCGGTTCAATAAATAAGAGAGACTACTATCCATTTCTAGTCGCGCGAAAAAAAAATCAACTGTCCACCGGAGTTTCGAATAACTAAATTCGTAACCCGCTACCGAGGGAGCCCTCGGAGGATGTGGGACCATCCGCGGGACGTAGAATCGTTACGGTGGTTTGGCCGGAGTTCTCGAAAAATAGAGAATATACAACTCCAGGACGTCAGACAGAGGAAGGTGGTCGGCCGGCGGTAGAGGTTGGCAGGCAGGCAGTACATGTTTTTACGTTGTATCTTCGGGGATGTACGTCGTATGCTGATGGGATGATGTATACGATGATGAGGGGGCGCACGCGGCAAGGCAACAAGAAGTTCGACATTGAAAAGTGCTTGCCTGTGTTGAACGACAGCCGTTTTAGTCCTCTTCTTCAGATTCAGTTTCTGTAAAAAGAAATTTAAAAAACACACATACACAATTCACATTAGAGAAGCTAGGCTTGCTTGCTTAGATAGGGAAGTTTTTAAAGCGGGTTACTAGCGGGATAGTTTTTAAATCTGATATTGATCAACATTTACTATATTTGTTACACTACAGTATCTGGGCAATCTAATGATCGAATCGAAGATTAAACCACGAATCTACTGAAGTGTTACCTTCCGGATCGATCTTGCATCCATTTAAAGACGGCTTTCGCACGAAAAGCATCTGAAATACCGTGTTTGCCAAGGATGCGTACTGCTGCGTTGTGCACCATAAAATAAAAGGCTTTCTCATTCGTTGCTGGATATTTAGGAGATTTTTCGGATGATGACAAGCCTTGTCATTAACACGAAATTACCTCAATGATATGTTGGAAGAATGGAGCTGCCGTAGACAAAAAACCAACAAATCGAAACAATTGTTGTTTTTGTTGAATCTTCCATATTGCTGTAGCACATTCAAATTAAAGTCCGCCGGCGAACCCACTGCTGGACTTATTGGGCCAGAAAATCAAGCAGGTTTCTACCATGTGCGTATTATTCATTTTGTTTTTCTCTCTTTTGAAACAACGATTTACTATGCCTATTTTCCAAATGTGACAACTTCTTTAACCACACGGCGACCATAGGGGACTGGGTAAGCAGTAGCGCACACCCATCCGGGAGTCAGATCCGGCGGTGAAACGAATTGTCCGTATCCTTTTTCTCTAGCATACGGCTTACGAACGTACAAATGGCACACCGTCATCATGCCATGCACGCGGTTAAACCTATGCTACCACCATCCATCCTTCCCCATTATATCTCATGCCCCCCCAACCCCCGTCTTTCTTACCTTCTTCGGCGTTCTGCAACCACTCGATGAACTTCCTCATCTGCTCCAGAAAGTGCATCTTGCCCTTGTTCGAATGGCCCTCCTTGTACCACTTCAGGATCGAGTCCTCGGTAACAACTTCGGCTGCAAATGAATTAACAAAAAGTTACGATAAAAATTGATCAAATGGGTCTCCTCCTTCCCTTCCCTCCCATGCAATTCAAACACGATGGAAACTTACTCTTGTAAAACAGCAGCACAATCTTGGAGAATGCCTTCATGAAGTGCATGTTTTCGTAGCAAAACTCTTGCACCTTCAGCAGCAGCGCCATCTCCGACCGGTCGGTGGAGGTGAACGCCTCGAACAGCTGCGTGTAGGTGCGCAGATGCTTCAGTGCCTGCTCCGCAACCAGTTCTTCCTTCTTGTTCCACTCGGCTAGCGACATTACGGTGGACCAAATCTGAATGGATGAACCGCGATGGACGGAATATTAGTTACGTGGTGTTGGTTTGACGAAGCGGATGTGATCGTTGCCGGAGCGTACTGTCACAATTCCAAATGCTCCTTTTCTCTCCGCATTGAAACGAAGAGAAGCTACAGAGAAGGGCATGAACAAGCAGCAAGCACGACGACAAATGACAAGAAAAACATTCCTGACAGTCAGGACAAAAGCTGCGTCGGATAGATTTATCCATGGTGCCACACCAAATAGGAGATGCATTATTATATGTATAAACACAATACTTACGAGACCAATGACTTCATGCTCGGGAATGTTAGATTTCGCCGACATGTCCTTCGTGTCGGCGATAATATCCTTAATTGTCTTGTTATCGTTAATATCATCAATAAGCAGCTGTGTAAGAAAGGAAAAAATGAAACAAAAACATACGCATTAGAATATACACGTTATGCAGCAGCCAAACATTGCGTCCCCACAAAATAAACACGAAATGTCCTAAATCTCGAAGTATCCAAATGACACGAAACAGAAATCATCGAATTCAGTACGATTTAGGATAGCTTTTGTTCTCTTATGCTCTACCAGACATAACGTCAACACCGGAAAGTGTTGGTGGAGGTTTGTGACCAAAAATAAATGTTTGGAACGCATCCCCACTGGCGCTGGAAACTTAACGGCAACGGACATTTACATTTCTATCGGCAAGCTTCGCGCATCTTGCAACGATTCATTTTATCGAACTAGTCTCGCTATTCGAAGAAGCTGTGGCAGATAATATGGCTGGCAGATGGTCCATGGAGGGCTGGAGATTGCCCACCGGATGCCATCCGCTGAAACAAATCTGTCCGTTTTCCTCTGGCACACGATTCCACACCAAAAGGATCAGTATTTTTGAATCCCAATTAGTTCTACTAACTTATGTGCCGTAGATAGCTATAGATACATTTTGCATCCGTAGAAATATGAAGTTGAATCGTCAAGGATCTGAGTTTTAATCCATCAGGCATTGGTAGGTTCCGTTGTTTGTTTTATTGCTATTCTTAAGATCTGTGGCAGATAGTATGGCTGGCAGATGGTCCATGGAAGGCTGGAGATTGCCCACCGGATGCCATCCGCTGAAACAAATCTGTCCGTTTTCCTCTAGCACACGATTCCACACCAAAAGGATCAGTATGTTTAAATCCCAATTGGTTCTACTAACTAATGTGCCGTAGGTATTTATAGATACATTGATCATCCGTAGAATATGAAGTAGAATCGTCCAGTAAGGATCCGAGTTTTAATCCATCAGGCATTGGTAGGTTCCGTTGTTTGTCTTATTCTTAAGATCTGTGGCAGATAGTATGGCTGGCAGATGGTCCATGGAAGGCTGGAGATTGCCCACCGGATGCCATCCGCTGAAACAAATCTGTCCGTTTTCCTCTAGCACACGATTCCACACCAAAAGGATCAGTCTTTTTGATTCCCAATTGGTTCTACTAACTAATGTGCCGTAGATAGTTATAGATACTAATTTGAGTGTCTAATTTGAACCGATTGCTGAACTTATTTTTTATTTTATTTATTTTATGTGACACGACATCCCCGTAGTGGGACAATGCCTCTCTCCTAAGAGAGTTTCGGTGACCGAAAGACTGTATATTATAGATCGGTAGTCAGCCGTTCTGGAGAGTATCAGACTCGAGATTCGATCCCACGATTTGCGCTACCGCTGCGTCATAAATACTTCTAGTGCAATTCGAGTTACACGTTTATACGAAGCGATAATGAAATAATGTGTGTGCTTTTCCGCACAACGGACCGTTACGTTATCATCCGCCGCGTTGCGTCAAAGTACGGAAGGCATGAAAAGGAAGCCCCTCCCATGCCCTCTTTTTATAATTTAGCACACATTCGACGCCTGCTGCTGGAGGATGTGTGTACACGCCAGGACAAGCAGGTTCTAATTAGGTGCAGTTCAGTCACGTATCGGGTTCGAAAATGGACGCTAATCCAAATGTCTGTGTGGAGTTACCTACCTGCGTCAGTTCTCGTTTTGCTTCCTGACTCGCTTGATTCATGTGGAGTTTGAAAATATCGGCCAGGTCCTTCTCGAGGAGCACCGTCTTGAGGTAGTCCTCGTTGCGCTTGTTCACGGGCAGGAATTCCATTAGGCGCGTGTCGAGACCGCCCTTGCGGAGGGTCGCCACCAGAGGCGCATTGCCACCTTTCTCCTGTTTATAGACCGTGAAGACTTCCAGCAGAAACTCTAGCGCTAGCCCGTCCTTCGTGAGGTGTTCATTGTTCAGCACGTGCAGCACTTGTGGCGGAATGGAACCATTAGCTAACGGAGACAAAAAAACGAGTTAAAAATTCAGTATGGGGAGGGAGGAAAAACAAAATATCAGCCAAATAAGCAACGTAATTATAACTCACCCATCCACAGGGCCGTCATACGCGCGAGCTTGATCCTTTCGAGTGGAGTAAAACCCTTGATGAAGATGAGAATTTTCTTCATTTCCTCCTCAAACATTTTCTCGAGATACTTGTATCGACGCATGAGCCGCATGAAGATCTGTAAAAGAACGATACGCGAGCCGGTTAGCTTTATTTCAACAGTATTAAATCATGTACCAGAAAGTAAAGAGATAGAACTGTCGGCATCGCAGAAAGATTTACTTCAATATCCTCCTCGATTTGTGAGGAACATTTCTAAAGCAAATTCAAGCAGGGAAACCAAATACAATATTGCACAAGTATCTACGCCGGATTTGATGTTATAGATTCATTCAACCGGTTCTAGCGAGTGCGTACATTCATTATTTGAAACTATTTTCTCTCTAGTCGATCTACTCATGGTTCTTCATATCTTCCGATGCTGCGAATACACAGCGATCGGTACGTGGTTCGCCATCGTATCAAAAAGATGGGTAATGTCGAACTCGCAGAAAGATTTACTTTAATACCCTCCTCGATTTGGGAGGAGAATTTCTAAAGCAAATTCAAGCAATGAATTCTAGGTACAATATTGCACAAGTATCTACGCCGGTTTGATGAAGTATTTCATGCAAACGGTTCTAGCGAGTGCGTACATCCATGATTTGAAACTATTTTCTCTCTAGTCGATCTGCTCATGGTTCTGGATCGTTTTCATATCTTTCAATACTGCGAATACATACGATCGGTATGTGATTTCTCGCCATCTTAATAGAAAGATGGGTAATGTCGAACTCGCAGAAAGATTTACTTTAATACCCTCCTCGATTTATGAGGAGAATTTCTAAAGCAAATTCAAGCAATGAATTCTAGGTACAATATTGCACAAGTGTCTACACCGGATTTGATGAGGTAGTTCATGCAAACGGTTCTAGCGAGTGCGTACATCCATTATTTGAATCTATTTTCTCTCTAGTCGATCTGCTCATGGTTCTGAATCGTTTCCAAGTCTTTCGATCGGAGCTGCGAATACACAGCGATCGGTATGTGATTTCTCGCCATCTTAATAAAATGATGGGTAATGTCGAACTCACAGAAAGATTGACTTTAATACCCTCCTCGATTTGTGAGGAGAATTTCTGAAGCAAACTTAGGGCATGAATTCTAGGTACAATATTGCACAAGTATCTACGCCGGTTTGATGAGGTAGTACATGCGAACGGTTCTAGCGAGTGCGTACATCCATTATTTGAAACTATTTCCTCTCTAATCGATCTACTCATGGTTCTGAATCGTTTTCATGTCTTCCGATCAAAGCTGCGAATACGCAGCGATCGGTACGTGATTTCTCGCCATCGTATCAAAAAGATGGGTAATGTCGAACTCGCAGAAAGATTTACTTTAATACCCTCCTCGATTTGTGAGGAGAATTTCTAAAGCAAATTCAAGCAATGAATTCTAGATACAATATTGCACAAGTATCTACACCGGTTTGATGAAGTATTTCATGCAAACGGTTCTAGCGAGTGCGTACATCCATGATTTGAAACTATTTTCTCTCTAGTCGATCTACTCATGGTTCTGAATCGTTTTCATGTCTTCCGATCAAAGCTGCGAATGCACAGCGATCGATACGTGGTTTATCGTCATCGTATCAAAAAAGATGGATAATGTCGAACTCGCAGAAAGATTTACTTTAATACCCTCCTCGATTTGTGAGGAGAATTTCTAAAGCAAATTCAAGCAATGAATTCTAGGTACAATACTGCACAAGTGTACACCGGATTTGATGAGGTAGTACATGCAAACGGTTCTAGCGAGTGCGTACATCCATTATTTGAAACTATTTCCTCTCTAGACGATCTACTCATGGTACTGAATCGTTTTCATGTCTTCCGATGCAACGAATAAAATAAACAGCGATCGGTATGTGATTTCTCGCCATCTTAATAGAAAGATGGGTAATGTCGAACCCGCTGAATAATTTACTTTAATACCCTCCTCGACTTGTGAGGAGAATTTCTAAAGCAAATTGAAGTATTGAATTCTAGGTACAATATTGCACAAGTGTCTACACCGGATTTGATGAGGTAGTACATGCAAACGGTTCTAGCGAGTGCGTACATCCATTATTATGAAACTACTTTCTCTCGAGTCGTACCTGCTCATGGTTCCGCATCGATTCCATGTCTTCCGATGCTGCGAATACACAGCGATCGGTACGTGGTTTCTCGCCATCTTGGGAAATAGATCCTCCGGGAACTGCGGAATGTAAGATAGTAAAAAAAAAACAGATAAAACAGTGAGCTTAAGCGTTTGGAAATCGATATCAGTGCGAAGGCGCGCACGTGCAGAAACCACACACGCCATCGATACTTACCAAGTAATCCACCAGCAATTAAGATATCGAATAATACTTCACCGTAGCGACGATAGTCGAGTTTATTACCAGCGCTATCAAGGTACTTGGAAATTTGCTCTAGATCTTCAGCTGCTTCGAGACCTGCAATGACCGCGTCACGGAATCCCGTGGGGTCATTCTTCTCTCTTTCATCTGGAGGGAAGAAAAGGATAAAGAAGAAATTGATAATACGAACCAACAATACATGGTTGTTGAACTACGACCTAAGGAGAGCTGTAGCCAGGCTGCGTGTTACGGCAAATGGTGGATAAAATTCATCTGCATAACATAGCTAAGCCGAAGCCAATATTAATCTCACAGCTTTTATTAATTGAGTACTGAATGATGAGAAATTCATCAAACCTGTACGGGATAACTGTGTATTGTTATTTTATGTGGTAAATTACAATCAATTGGAACAAATTTTGACAAAATCGAGTTGTATATTCGAATCTGTAGCTGCAAGCTGCGTGTTACGGCAAATGGTAAATATGATTCATTTGTGTAACATAGCGAAAGCCGAAGCCAAATTAATCTCACAGTTTTTACTACTTGAGCACAAACTTATGAGAAATTCATCAAATCTGTACGGGATATAACTGTGAACACTAAGTATTCAAGATGATAAATGTTCAAAGTGCATTTGAATTGACATTTGTATTGATTGAAATATTGCAAAAACTACTTCCAGCAATAACTTATAAAAAAAAACAAAAAGGGATGTTATTATCAGCCAAATCGTTAGTTGGCAAATAATTTCATGCACTTTCTTGATAAACTTACCCCTTTTCCTGGTCTTGATGCGTTGACCTGATAGTACTGGTCTTTCGGCTTTCTGACTCATACAACAAATTACTGTAAATGGAAAATGTAAAGTAAAAAAAGATTCATCAATAACGCATGCGACAGCCAGGAGCAACATTGTTTAATTTTAGTAGTATTAATCTTATTATTTACACAAAACAGTAATACAGTGTCTTAAGAAAATAATACTCTAATGTACTCCCTTCTTTCTTTGAAGTTCATGTATGCATTGCCATTAGACATCCTTCTTTATTTTTTCCCCAGTTTTAATTCCTCTGCTATCATAATCTAAATAGATCCAAACTATGCATCCTCCCTGTAATTGTCTCCTACTCCTAGTCAATTTTAGAACTATTATTTTAAATCATTATTATTGAAAAATATTCCTTAAATAATCGATACAATAATACCACAATCTTCAATGAATAAATAAAATCGATTTCATGGAATCGTAAAAATTTCATTTTGAAATTTTATATAATTTGTTAGATAACTAACACACAACAAGAGACAAATAAATATTGAAGATAGAGCTGCTGGCAAGCGCGATTCATACAAACTGCACCAGGGGTTCTCGTTCCCATGACCCAATTTCAACGCAATTCAACCGACCATCATAAGCAGGCCATGAACGAAGGAACATCGCAGATCGTCGTCGTCCTTGGTGGTCTCACGATAGTACCTTTCAAGCGCAAATCGGGACGGGACGCGGCACGAACCGTAGGGAGGGTGACGTGCAAGTACTGCGCGGTACGAAGGCAACCCCCATTGCTTTCCTTCTTCGCAAAAAAAAAAAAAGTTTACCGTCTGATCGATAAATTGAACTCTCTGTCTCCAGAAGAACAAAGAGTAAACCTTTACCCCAACCCACATCGTTCCCAGTCCCGGGCGCAACGGGCGAGATAAGAGGGTAGGACAAAGAGACTTAGCCTTAGAGGGAACAGTTTGTAACAGAAAAAAGAAATAATAAGAAATGTATTTACTATCGCCAACCGTCGGCTCGCTCCCCTCTTCAGGCTGGAGGATGGCAAGCCGATGGGAAGTCAATGCGTAATGAACGCATCAACGACCCGTCAAAAACAAGATAGTGCAGCGCGAATTGATCTCGAAGAACGGAATGATGTGTGTCTTACCGATTTCTGTTTGTTCGACCACGAAAAACAATTTTCAATTTCACTTCCCACCGACGACTGACGTGGCTTTGTTTTACTTGGATTGCTCGTATGTATGATAACTGATCTGAAAAAGCAATATTTATAGAAAGATTGTAGGCACATATGGCATCAGCAGATAAAAGGGAGCGACACACGTCGGAAAAGTGAGGTGTGTGACTAGGGTTTGAAAAACGCAAGCCCAATCTGCTGCTTGCGCGAAGGAAGAACATACGTACTATTTAAACTTAAGACACTGTATTCTAGCGACCTTTCGATCGTAGTATAAAATTGGTTTGTCATTCGGTTGGTAAGGTAAATGAGGGACAAACACTGTTATTTATCCGAAAATAATCCCCAGCAAAAACAATCAAACATGAAGGACAGTCACGGGGAGCTGCTGGCGACTCCTTTAACGCAGTACAACGGGAGCACAAACAGGCGAAAAGATGTTAAGTAAAAAATGGGACGATAAAGATCGGATGCGTGAAGATGAAATGACAACTTAGCGCTTATAATATGTACATGAAATAAATACGTTAGGAAACTAAATAAACATAAAGAGAAAAGAAAGAAAATCAGGCTTACTTATTTACTGGTTTTCCGCAAAAATGAAGACGTCGGTCCGATCTATCCAATCACAAAAGGGAGTGTTGTGGTGTGTATAAAAAAAAACAATATGCAAAAAAACAAAATCAAAACTGGAACTAGCTCGGCTTTCCTCTTCCACACACACGCAAACACACACAACCAACACGGAAACGTATGAAAATACTAAATAGTTTTTCCGGCAAAGAAAGATTGGTTGAGGGGCGGGGCTGGGCTTTTTTGGTTTTTATCAATGAAGATTTTATCACAATTTGTGTCAGCGGTGCGCGGTGGTGATGGTGATGGTGACGGTAGTGTTGTGTAGTGGTGGTGATGAAAATGGAAATGAATACTTGACCGGAAAGAAAAAGAAAATAAAAATAAAGATACACGATAAAAATAATTCCCTTTTCAGTATTATTTTTGCTTTTACTAAATTTAATAGTTTAAAAGTTACCAAAAGTATGCGTCAGACATTAAATATCTCAAGTACATATTTAATCTGGACGCAACACTAGTCAACGCCGGCCGAACCATCAAACCTGGTGTCGTCCCCAGTGCGTCCGCCCTTCCTGCGTTTAACCAGTTCATAACCAGTTCTCGTGACTCCCTCTTTTCAAGTCTTGTATAGTGCTACATTGAAGGCGCATCTTTTATAGCATCACCAACCAACTACTCCACCGTTCATATTCGCTAGCGGCACTTGCCTGAACTAGCCGACGTAATGTCCAAAGCCACACAACCGTTCTCAGTTCATCTAACTGTTTCTTCAATCAATTCAACGAATAGGTGGTGCTCCTCTTGCACACTATACGCTGCCTGAGGAAATGCATGATGGCGGCGATTTACACACCGCTTCTCGAGTGCATAGTTAAATAGCTACACGTGAGCATCATGACCTCACTAAAGGGAACAGATACGTTTGATAGTACATCAAAAAAGAAACCTTCACACGTTGCCAAAAAACTATCCGAAACGGAAGCGTTAGTTTCCCACGATTCACGTTCACATGCTAATCACTTGAGGAAGCAAAGAAGGTAATCAACCCAAACAAAAGCATCAGTGAAAGTATCAAAAACTAGACGAAAACTTCAATCTAAAATTAAGAAAACTTTTGGTATGACATACCGCGAAGATTCCCGATGGCGACGACATTCCTATCAATGCGACACGATTACATCCTACCCCGAGAAAAAGATAGGTTAGGATTACTAGCGCAAAGCGACGACGGGGTACGAAAAATCCCATCATTGCTCCTGAACAAAATGAAATCTTGCTAAACTACAATTACTGGATAAGATGAACGGGATTTCGTTCATTTCCTATGATCGCAGTGCACATGGGAACAAATTAGCGAGGTCTAATGATGATTAAAGGTCGCTTCAATGAAAGAAAAAAAAACCATGCGTGTCAGGGCTGATGGGAGAAACGCCATTTCACGCCTCGGGGGAACTCTTCGCCCGAACGGGAGGAACTTTCGAGTCGAACGGCAATGAAAAAAGCAAAGTTAATCCCCATTTTCTTTGTGTTCGCGTAGAACAGACGGTAAAACGGGATTATTAGTCATTAAAAGTAGCTTCGCAAACGTACCAGACTGGTAAAGGGTTTCACTTGCCAAAAAGCCCGTATAGGGCAAAAAAAAAATGTCACAAAAAACCGCACATTAATCCACAAATTGTTACGTGTGTTAAAGATCCCAAAGAAACACTGCCCCTTCTATCGTTTGATTTTGTGCCAAGCTTGAGCAATACCCTGAGCAATTACTTACAAATTTAAGGTATTTCGCGGAGCACTTTACTGAACACAACGTTTCACCACACGCGCTGCTGACTAATGAACGAGCAAGTACCGCTTTTCTGCCAACATGGCCGAATCGGGATTCGGAAGATTCGAAGATTCGATCCCTAGACGGATTCCAAAGATTCGAATCCCATTTGAGGCCGAAAATATACGGCGCGCGTCCGACGCGTCCGTGTCCCGAATGTTATCTACAATCTGTCAAACTGACATCTTCTAGGTCACTTTCGGCACGCGCTAGCCGACGCGCCTGCCTGGACGCAGAGTTGCTTCGAGCAAGCAACTCTGCGTTCCACGCGCTAGCGCGTCCGATGACGTTTCAATATAAAGGTTCAGTTATAATTAGTTCGTTGAGTGGATGTTGTTTAAACACACACATTACACCTGCCACGCTAAGAAAGAATGAGTTTTTTACCGACGCGCGTTCAAAATAGCGGGTGGTTAGCTAGACGATGCGCGTCCCACGCAGGTAAATGACAATTCGTTAAACGTCAATTAGACCCCATTTTGACTGATGTTCGATAACATTCGGGACGCGGACGCGTCGGACGCGCGCCGTCTATGAGCGGCCTGACGGATTCTAAAGATTCGAATCCCATCTGACAGATTCTAAAGATTTGATTCGATTGGGATTCGAATCAGATTTGATTTGTTTGGGACTCGATTTGATTCGATTCTGACTTGATCCTAAACTGTTTGAATCGACTCTCAATGATTTGAGTCGAATTAGTTACATAACTAGTCGATCTAGAGACAATGTAATTGATTTAAGTTTACTCAAATCGAACGCTGGGTAGAATGTCCAATGGACATAGATTGAGTTTTTTGCGCGATTTGCAAGTTTGGCTCTAGAAAAATTCCTAGAACCTATTTTTTACAAAGAAATACAGTAGAATGTCCATTATCCGAGTTGTTCTACCCAACCAAACCCATTTCATCAGGACCAGACCCTCGTTTTTGAAACATAAAAAATGCTACTCTTCTTGGAATAAACTCGGGTAAATAAGTTAGTCTGCATATTCCCAAAAAGGACTAGATTGTTCGTGTTGTTTGAATACAATCAGAAGAATAATGTCAACTATATTGATATTCTGATGTAAATCATTCATTGAATTAAACAGATCATATAAAAAACCGGCTTTAGATAAGCATGTATGATATGACGGATTGGGATTCGGATTCGGAGATCCGGATCTCATAATGGATTTGAATCGAAAGATTCGCCATCACTAACCGCTCCCCATCACTAACCGCTTTGCTGCAAAGCGGAAGATGATCGACTGTTCTGGTTTTGAAAATATATTGCGTTGTTTTATTAGCCCTGTTTGGCTTTGACGTTTCGTTCATCGTGCTTTCAAATGCTTGAAAAAAAATTATACCGAACTATTTGCTCACAATGTAACGCTTTTTTGACAGTTTTAAAGTGTTTATTCACTCGCATTCGTAAAATGAACCAGTTCATTCGATTAAAATTTTGACAGATCGGCGGGTTGTTTTTATTCTGCAAAATGGCATCTTTCGTCGCTGCGAGTCGAGCAGCTCTTAAATTTCTCCAGGTATTTCTACAATTAATTCCATTGTGGATGACATTACTCACCGTGTTAGAACCGTCTCTTTAAAGCTACCATCGAGTGGACTCCTTGCGCCGTGCCTGCAAAATGCGGCCATCCTCAACCAGCCGCAGGTCCGGCACCGGCGTACAAAACATTGGGATCCAAAGTGGAAACGATTGCGTAAAGCAAAGGTCGTTAAGATCGATATTCCAAACTTGAACGAAAAAGCCGAGGATCTATCGCAGGAGCAGATGAAGACCCGCATGAAGGAGCGAGGCATCATGCCACCCCGTCCGTGGCTCGAACGCCCGTTCTACATCAGCTGCACCGGTGGTGTTTTCGAACCGTACGTTCCGCCAGAGGGCGATGGGCGTATGTCATTGGTTTCACGCGAAGGCGCCAAGCAGAAGATCGAACAGCTGGAAAAGAAAACCAAATCTATGATGGCCATTCGCAAGATCCGCAGCTACGATGAAGATTTCGAACCACCGGAGTTCGCTACATTGGCCCAGGATCTCTACATACAGGCACACCGGACGTTGTGCGAAAAGAACAAGTACAAGCTGCGCGAAATCGTTACCGAGCGAGCCTATCCGGAGCTGATGCACAACGTGGCGGACAAGACGATCCATTGGCAGTTTTTGAAATCACTTGAACCACCGCGAGTCGTCCATGCACGCTGCACGGATGTGATTACGAAGGAAAACATCTTTGCTCAGGTGACGGTACGGTTCCATAGTCAGCAAACGCTGGCTATCTACGATCGCTTCGGTCGGCTGATGCATGGTAGCGAAACATTGGCCAAGGATTGCCTGGAGTATGTGGTGTTCGAGAAACATCTGGCCAACGAGTATGGTGTCTGGAGGCTGCACGAAAAGATCGTACCGGACTGGATGCCACCAAAGGCGCCAGCATTTATCACCTACCGGGTGGATGACGAGCCGGCGCCGGTGGAAACAGTGGCTGAAGAAACTAAAGAAGCCGTGCCGGTCAATGAAAGTCCCAAAGCAGAGGTGGCAGCAACGGCATAAAATACGACGCTGGTTTCGTTACGCATGGTGCATTATTTTTAGTCGTAATAAATACATTTATTGGAAACCTCACCTTCTGCTTTAATTTGCGTGCATAGCGGTTTTCCAAGGTAAAAAGGTAAATTTGAAGCTCTTTTAAATGTACTAAAAGAAAAGTTCAATTTTCTAACCGCGCTGTTTAACGCCAGAAGAACTATTTTTTTTTTTCAAATAACACTTACACCGGTCCGCGACAGCTAAGCGGAAGCGCCAGTTAGAAAATCGCCACACATAGGGCAAAAAGTCTCATAACCCCTTAACGGGGTAGGCCATGACCGCAAAGGCATTACGCCAAGAAGAAGAAGAACACTTACACATTACAATTGATTTTATTTAAAGAAACACTTGTACTTACGTCCCAGTTTTGTTCTGTATTTCGACATAACAATGAATAAGAAAAAAAAAACATGACTCGACCCACAAAATCATTATTTTACAAAATTAAATAATTTATTTACTCAAATTACTAATTCAACTATTATATATCAATATCTTTAAAAACGCAACCCACTTCACTTCAGGCGCCCGGAACAGGTATCACGGAATTGTTTAAACCAAAGTTCAATTTCAAATAAGTTAATTTCTAACAATCATCGGACTGGTGTTTCGTTGAACAGGTTTGGGCTTTACTTACCCACACCTATTGCTTTTCCAACAAAGGATTAGTTTTCGGAACTGATGGTTTCCCATCCAAATCATCCAATGCAAAGGGTTAATTATTGTTTGCCTATGCCACACTCTGCCTCATTCAATCGTACCAGGTCAAACGAAACTGCTGCTTCCCTGGTCGAAGTAGACGCTTCGTGCTTGCGCCACGGAAGCACTGATCACAGACGAACCCGACTCGGCCGCTATAGCTCCGCTCGCCCGCCGGTTTCCTTCACGTACCACGTTGGCCAATTCGTTGTGGTTCGCACTTAAAATACCATTGCTTCCCACCACTGCCGTACCCCCACCGACACCTTCATTAGCACTAACGGAGTGGTGCTGGTGGTTGTTGGAGCTACTACTGCTGCTACTGCTAGTGCTACTGTTGGCTGTACTGCCGGAGGTGCTACTCGTGCCGGAGCTGCTGGTGCTCCCACTGGTCCCGGTATTGGATCCACCGTCCCCGTTGGGTATGCTGTAGGGGGCTGTCACCCCACCCGGGTGTCCCCAGTTGGACGGTTTCATCGGTAGGATTTTCGGCTTCGGTGGCAACGGTGGCGGACCCTTTTGGTTCTGGTCGCCAGCTGGTGCCGGTTGACCACCGTCCAGCACCAACGCCAGTGGGGTGGTGGTCACAGTCGCGCTAGTCGATCCAATACCACCGCCGTTCGTTGCCTGGTAGCGCGTACCGGGATGATGGTGATGATGGTAGTGCTGCCCATGCGGATGGTGGTGGGCATGGTGAAGCAGTGAATTATGATGGTGATGGTGATGAGGCGGGTAATGGGTGGGATTAGTGCCACCGGGTGCACCCGTGGGCGTCGCGTGATGATAGTGATGTGGATGTAGCTGACCACCACCACCGTGTGCGGGTGGGGGGGAGCAATCGGGCGAGGTATCGTACGGATGTTCACAGCACCCGGTGTGTGTATCGTCGCCGGGAGGATCCTCGGCTGCGCTAGAATCGGACTGATCATCGGATCGAACGTCGTCCTGGTGGTGCCGGTGATGGATAATGGTGCGTGGAGTAGCGGCCACCGGGGATTGACCCTGGACGGGGGTGGCGTGCGTAAAGACTAGGGTAGTGTCTGTAAGGATATGGAGGGAATGTAAATGTTATTGGATGAAAGAATAATTTTTTCCCGCGAAGGTAGGACGATTTAGTTAAAACGTGCTTTTCTTACGTCTAACGTCTAAGTGACTATGTTGATACTTGGCAATATTGAACCCACTAATTTATGAGCAATTTAAAACAACTTTGAATAAAATACGTATTTAAACTATTCATTCAAAACCCAAAACTTTACACGATTCCTATTTAGCGGACGCATTACAACTGATCAGTCTGACAAAAAAAAAAAACCAGAAAACAATTGAAATAATTTGTGGGCAAGTGTAATATGAAATGTAGATATAAAATTCAAGTTACTAACTAGCGTTAAGGGAAAGAGACAAACAATTCTACCATTCATGCGGGGAATTTCTACTGGATATTGTATACGGAGAGAGAATGGAAAATAAGTTGGGAAAGCGCAACACAAAAAACTGGAATCAAATGGAATGAAAATTAACAACACAAAACAGGTACACAACACACATGACACGGACATAAAGTAAGGATGAATAATAATGCTCTAAACGCACATTGAAATACCGCTTCAGGCAAGGCCGATTGATGTGATTTTTTTTTTTTGTTTTTTTTTTGACGAGGGGAATGGGTTATTTAGAACGTTGGGCGTTTCGGTTGGTGAATCATCACCCTAGGGCAACCTCGATTACGCTCGAGATACTTCCTGTACGGTACCGAAAGTCAAACCATACCAGCGCGCATCAGACAGAAGTAAGGCCAGCGGCCGCCACACGCCAGCCAAGTGATTGTAGAGGAGAGATGGAAAAAAGAACGAATCCCACAGCCGTTAGAACGTACGGGACACATAGGAGAGAAAGGAAAGCACGTGTTAGTGAGGTTAATCGAAAGATTTTGCGCTATATGCGCTTGCTGCTTTGTACATGCGCCTCCATCGCGCCTCTCCATGCGTTTGTTAAGCGTTTCCAACCCGCAGTCGTAGGACTATTCCGCGGTCGTCGTCCTTTACCTACCGGCATAGCTGTTTTCCGACTGCGATTCGCCACCGCGCACACGAAACGGATCGTCAAGGGGAAGCGGCGACGCGTTGCACTGAGTGGAAAGGTTCAGCTGGCTGTCGCTAACAGCCGCGTGGACCGGAGATTCCGGCCCACCGGCTTGCGAGCCACGGGTCTGACCACCCGTAATCGATAACCGAGGCGCCGGTTGGGGTTTGTTGATTTGCTGCAGTGAGCCACCGACGAACTCCGCCGTCGGGGTGGTTGCTTCGGACCGTCGGGCCGGTTTGCTACGCGTCAGCTTACTAGTGGGTCCTGCCTGCGGTGCCAGTACCCCCGAAGGCACCTGACCGTTGGCGGCCGAACCCGGTCCGGTGGGTCCGGTGGTGGATGATGTGAAGTTTTCCTTGTCTTTTAGAAAATCCGGCAGCTCGAAGTTGATTTCCGTGCCCCTTTGGTCCTCCAATCGACTACGTTGAGCACGCTTCAGTCCTTCGAGAAGCTCTAAAACAACATTCAAAATCATTCAAATTAGTAGAATCCATCCAAATGCTTTTTAAATGTAAAAAGCACAACTATCACATACCATCATTCTGCGACCGGGTTGGCATCTGCAGTTTGACGCCCGCCTTCAGCTTTGCAATAATCGGCTTCTTGGTGCCACCGTTCGTCACACTTTCGCCCCCATCTTCCGATCCGCCGGTGGAGCATTTTTTGCTCTTCGCTCCTCGACCGCTCTCCGATGGTGCGTTCGAACCGCGCCGCCGAAACCGATCGCGCCGCGACGACGAGGTGTCCGAGGCGCAATCGACATCCGGTGGGCCCTTGCCGGTCGCCCCGTTGCTCGCCGTCTTCCCGTTCATCAGTTCGTTGAACACCTTGTTCGTGATTTCGTCCAGCGTGTTCAGATCCGGTTGCTGACCACGGTTATGTCCGATGACGGCGTTGGACACCGGTGGTGTTGGCTGTTCCGTTTCCTTGAGCTGCTGCTGCAGTTCGTGCTGGCCCTGCTGCTCCTTGGCCCGTAGATGATTGTGGTTCACATTCAGCGAGTTGTTGTTATTATTGCACGTGGATGGCGCGGTTGCGGTGTTCATCGAACTCCCAAAGAACGATCTACTCTTCCCGCTGGTTGCCAGGGTGTACGAAGGCGGATTGGAGGATGGAACGGCGAACTGATGATGCTGGGAAGCAGACGATTGACTGTTAAGTAATTGCTGTTGCTGCTGTTGGAAGTGGTGTACGATCTGCTGATGTGTGGCCGTATTGATGACTGGTCTTGCC
Source organism: Anopheles coustani (assembly GCF_943734705.1). Taxonomy (NCBI): domain Eukaryota; kingdom Metazoa; phylum Arthropoda; class Insecta; order Diptera; family Culicidae; genus Anopheles; species Anopheles coustani. Next base: position 32,744,225 of record NC_071288.1, read on the forward strand.
CCGGCCAATGGCCGGCCCAGCTCCGGGTGAATAGTAGCAGCAGTTACGGCGGAATGGTCAGCCGCGCTTCGGATGTACAAACACAATCCATCGACCGCGGTGACTGGTTGGGTCATGTCGAGACCGACGTCTGCCGCATCCGTCACCTTCATCTGATCGAGTTCGTAGTTGTACTTGTGCAGGATTGGCCGCAACACGTCGGCGAGTGGTTTGGTTGCCTTGCTCTTGACCGATATCATCTTGCGGTTCGGTAGGTTCAGCTTGAACACGACTCGCTGGTCAATGTTGACCTCCTTACCGGCGAGGCTTACGGAGGGTCCGTCCAGGTCGAGGGGCTTCGAGCTGCTGGCCAGAAACGCCTCGTACGCGTTGTACACGATGCCACGCTTCTCGAGCAGGCGCTCGACCAGCTCCTTAATCGTTTCATTGGACCGTGTCTGCACGACGGTCGTCGCACCGTTCGACAGAATTACCCGGCATAGCGTGGTACGCGTGTCGTCCGGATCGTATGACTTTCCACCGATGGCGGCATCAAAACTAAAGCAAAAAGCAGACAAGGAAACGATTACAAACTGTTGAAGCATACGGAAACGATATTTAGGAAACAAACCTTGCTAAGGAACTTCGAGAACTATGAATATCACTGGTGGAGTTGGTGGAAAGCAGCTTGAGTGTGTTGCTGCTGCTACTTCCACCTGCTGCACCTGCTGCCCCGTTCGCCGTACCATTCCCACCGTTAGTCGACCCCTTGCCACCGTCCTTCTTGGATGCGTCGGAATCACCTCGATCCTTCGACTTGCAGCGCGTCTTCCGATGCCACGGCAGCAACGACTTGCGCCGTCGATCTTCCGCGTTGCTGAGGGACTTTTTCAGCTTCGTAACACCACCGCTCGCACCCGCACTGCCGCCCGGTACCATCGTGCAGTTTGTGCGCAACATCGGATCGAGCTGATCGCCCGGGTACGGCAACGGATGGCCCTTGGTTTCCGCCTCCTGACACACCCGGTACAGATCGGACTTTATGAACCGCTGGTAGCTGTCAAACTTCATCAGATTGAAGATCTGCTTCTGGGCGGCCGCAAAGAGCGTCGTTTCGGCCTGTGGTAGATGCTCCAGCGCAATGTTGCGCGCGATCGAGTCAACGTTCACCGGATCGCTGCAGCCGGACTCGAGGTGGCGGGCGAAGATTGCCTGTGCCTCGCGGGCCCGATCTTCGCGCTCCGTCAGCTGCCGGTAGCGCTCGCACGCCGTCCAGAAGTAGATGTTTTCGGCGGAAAATTCCTTCTTGAGAAATTCCTACAAACGAAAAAAATTAAAACGCTCCGTTAGTAGTGGCCCTCGATGGGAATCTCTTCCGGTGGCTGATATCTTACCGAGAACGTATGCAATCCGGCCGCATCTTCCAGCAGCTTCTCGAAGGACGTTCCCCACGAGGCCACACCCGTCGGTCCACTGGTGCCGGCACTCTTCCGCCCAGTTTCCGTGCCAGTTCCGTGCATGGCCATACCGGAGTCGACGGCCAGCACGTCTCCACAGCTGCCACCACCGTACGGATTGTAGCCGCTCTTGGTCGAACTGTAATCATCGTCGATCGACTTGGTGTAGACGTCGCTCTCGGACGCGGCCAGCGACGAGGGCCGGCGGGCTGAGCCGTTCGGTGTGCGGTGTTCCGTCGAGCGTGACCGCAACGATGACTGTCCCCAGCGTCGGAACGGCGACGCACTGTGGTTGATTTGTTTTCCCTAGAGCAAGGATAAATGAAAAACAGCGAGATTGCAAATGAGTAATCTAGCATAAACAAAACAAATGGCGGTATTTTTTTTTTTATAATTCTCTGATAACCGTTAAATGGGTCATGAAAGGAAATTCTAGAATATTTTAATTGCGCTCTCTGATAATTGTTTCCCATTGCTTGCGCATGTCTTTTTCTTTCCCCAATATTAATGACTCTCCGTTTCGAGTCATCGAATGCTAAATCTTACATCTTGTTCGGACTCGATGGCAGGTGCCGCGATCACATTGATCTCTGGAACAACGAGCGTCCGGCCTCGGACAGTTCCGGGTGGTTTAGGGCTTTGCCCATCACTACCACCACCACCGCTCGCGTAGATTTCATCCTCCTTGATGAAGCCCATCGTCTTGAAGCCCAAATGATCGTGCGATGTAAGTAACATATTGCTTTCTTCGCTGTTGGTGACACCCTCGCTGGGGTCACTCTGTACCGGTTGATTTAGGGTAACTTCTCCTCCGGGACTAACGGCCGCGCTAGTGGTGCGTTGTAGGCCACCCTTGGGCACGCCAGCGGCGAAAAATCGCTTCCGTTCGACGTCCCGCTGCTGCTGCAGCCGCCGTAAGGTGCTGCCGCTGCGCTGGAACGGCTGATGGAGTGGCGGTAGTGGCGCAGTTCCAGGCGCCTCTCCCCGGCGTACCTGATTGTACATTCACTTTACCGAACCCGTCCAACGGTTCCGGATCGGACGTTCGCGAACGACGATTGCCACCAACGGTCGATCGCATCACAGGAAAAACATGGTACAGCCCTCGCAATGAATCACATTGGCAAAGTCTTTCGCTTTACGTTAACTATTTTCACTGTTATTAGCTTGCTTACTCTACAACGCCACACGCGACAAAAAAAAACGCTCGTAATTGCCTATAGGAAATAATTTATCAGCTTAAATTTTTATCGTTGAAAAATCAAAAACTCCCAGCATCAACAAATTGTTAACTTGTTAACTCTCCATCGACACACGCAACAAAAACCGCCTGTAATTGCCTATAAGAAATTCTTTATCAGCTTAAAGATTTTATCGCTGAGAAACCAAAAATTTCCAGCATCAACATCAAATTGTTAGCTTGTTAACTCTACATCGACACACGCAACAAAAACACCCTGTAATTGCGTATAAGAAATTGGCTATCAGCTTAAATTTTTATCGTTGAGAAACCAAAAAATTCCAGCAGCAACAAATTTCACTTGGAAGATATGAGTTTTCGAAAATATTTCCCATGATTTACCAATCGACTAGCAAAGAAGCATGGTTTTACATTTTTTATACGAATGTTAAAATTGGAATTGAACCAGAAATGATTACAATTGTTGTGCTGTTGCCAGAAAGCAACGTCAAATCGATTTTCAGACCTTTCTCCCCTTCTAGTAAAAGTTGCTTCTTGCAAAAACAGAAACTATCTTCCACGAAAGTACAAAATGCATCGTTAAAATAAAGCCTTTTCGATAATTCGTCTGCCATTTTATTTCGGATTAAATTTCTTTTGGCAGATTGATTGACCGACCGGAGCTTGTGACAACGGACACGGAAGAGAAGTATTTTTGTAGGTGCACACAATCGTCCAGCATGGACATACTTATTGAATGCATCCGAAAGGGATGTCCTCGAACACAAAAAAGAGATCATCAAAGAGCGTGGTGGTAAAGACAACATACTGTTTTTGTCCACCTTAGCGATCATCTCGATCACACGCTTGAGATCGATCGGTGATATAAATATATTTTATTTCATTTAATTTCACATCAAACTTTAAAACGACCACGGAAAACGCAGCATGTGGACGGGATGCGATTTTTTTTATCGATGCGCTGTCCTTCCTTTTATTATAAGTTTTTTTTGTATCGCACCGCTTATGGAGCATTTTATGAGCGTGGATAAACCCCAACGACGTATGGAACCGATCTGCTGACAGGCGGTAATCACCTTCCACGGGCTCAAACATTTCGACAGCCACCGTAAAAACCGTACGCTTTATGTAGCTGCCCGTTGACTTGAAGTTGGAATGGGAAAGGCGGGATTTTGGAACGTTTTAAAATGTGTGAAATACTACCCGTTAATCGGTTTTCGAACCGAAAGGAAAAGATTCACCGAATCGTGTCAATTATGCTCGACGACATCGAGGTTCCCCGCGTTGTCACCCTGGGGGACCGGTAATTGCTTTCACCTAAAAGATCCTCTGCCCCAATAGGGAGGGGGTGGAGGACGGTCGAACATTTTCTTTTCTGTTTTCAATTCATTCGCACCGGTTTCTTTGGCCAGAACCGTAATCTGGTGCTTCTTAATGAACTCTCTACAGATCTTCACAGAGGCAGTTGACGAAATGGAACAAAATGGGTTCTCATCTTCTCCCTCAACCAACTGCCGATGACGTCTTCCTCCCGGACACTAATCTATTGCAACCAAAGGCAAAGCTATCAGGCAGCTTTACGATCGGCGATCGAAGATGATCATCGACAAACAAAAACAACCGACTGTTTTTGAATAGCAAGACGTAAGTAGCCTCCGGCATGATCGACGTTTTGCAGCCAATTTTCCACAGCTCAACCCCAGCCGGGTTTCAGTTTCCCTCGGTAAAACTATAATATTTTGACAGTAGTTCAAGCAATGGGTAGTTTCGAACGAAATCGGAGCCTTCACGTCTGCCATGTTCTGAATGGCACAGAGAACGAAGTTGTTCGTTATCAGTGTATTAGCAGGATGTTTAACAAACTCTCAGTCCATTTCCATAACGGTGCAGATGAAAAGAGCCTTTACTTTTTGTTTGCTTTATATGTCATCAGTTGTGATAACGTTCCATCTAGCAGCAAGGTTGCGCGTTTGCGGTGATTATTGGAGTTAACTAAAAGATTTATTTTTAGATGGACTGCTACAGTCATCGTCACATGTCTGTATGCATCATCAAGTGCTCGGTTGAATCATGCACAATTTTCAAGTTTACAAACAAGTTAGTGAGTCTTTGTTTTGCTTAGACGATTGACGTCGAACGTTTTATGTTTTCTCCTTTACAGGGTCCGTTGAGGCGAACAAAGAAATGGCAAAAATATTGGTTTGAAATAAAAAACCGCTTTAGAATAGTCTGTCTATATTGTATTCATAATACAACATATTTTATGAAATTTTCAAACCAACCAATGCATTATTCCAAACAGTTTTAAACTAAACCGTTTTTGGTTTATTCCATTCGCATACAAGCGATCGAAAGTAACTACGCAGAAGAACCCCCGAAAAAGATGATAATATTGTTCAAATAAACATATAATCCCGAAGCACTCCACCACCGTACGGTGTTTTTGTCTCTTCAATCATCTTCGCTAAGAAACGCTCAAGAATAGAAGCAAGATGGGCAGCAAAACAACCCACCGAGGCGACGCCACCAAATGATGGCAACCATTTGGAGGTTGTTTTTGTAAATCTTGATGGACGGAGAAGGTTTGATGGACGAGAGAGATTCCGTCCGCTTCCTTCCGGACGGTCGGAAGCAGCGTGTTGTTTCTTCCAAAAATAAAACTGAAGCCAACGCAACGGCGTTCGTCACGTTTCCCTCCGATGCTCGAAAGATGCATCGTACACGTGGCAACTACTTACCATATTCCCCTGGATAATCCCATGGAAATCTTATGTTTGCTCCAACCAGCGGGCGCGAAACGTCGGATGGATAATGCACCCCCGGTTGCCCTCTTCCCGTGGAATCGTTTATTTTCGTTTTGAATGCTAATTTTGTGTCGTATAGAAACGGTAGGAATACTTCGCCCTCTTAGCAGGACTGTTACGTATGCGTTTCTTCCATTCATCTTCACCAACAAACCCAAACATCAGTCCATATAGTGGCATAATTAAAACATCTTTCATCTAGCCGTATGCAATCTTATGCATGCGGCATTAAAACGAACAAAAAGACGATAGCAATGGGAAGCGGTTAAGGTACTTTCCTGTGTTCCAATCGCTGTTACTGCAGGCATAACAAAGGAAGAAAGTTGTCATACTTCCCCACCGACTGTTTTCCTTTTCTCGCACAAAACAATGGCCATAAAAATGTAGTTCGCCGCACAGAGTCGCTTTCTTCTTAAGCGTAACAGTTACAGTGGTACATATTCAAATTGTACTTATGAACCACATAAAAAAAATAGGCACCGGCAGAACGGTAGGAAGGAAAACATTGGACTACCAGCCAGAAGCTGCCGTCAATGCACGACGTTACGAAACATAAAACATTACCATAACGGATTTGCCGGATTTTCGGTGCCGGGTTGCGTCGGTTCCCGCTGTTTATTATAGTTTCAATTATTATCATTTGAAGTAACTTGACGTTTGAGGAGTGCGCATTAGGCAAATGGCCACATGGTAGTTGGAAAAACAGAAGTTTCTCCACTTGACAAATGCGTTTAGTTTAGCTCCGCTTGAAAAGCAATGCCGCACTCGAGCTTTAGTTGGTCTCTATCGTAAAAAATTGCGTAAATAAGTGGAAGAAAATTGAAAAAGTAAAGAAAAAGAAGAGAAAGCCAGCAGTAAACTGAGGTAGTTTTGAGTATCATAGTCTATAATTTTTTTTTGTCTTAAAGAAAAACATACGTTCACAATGGCATTACAAATGATGCCCGAGTTCAATAGCATGGATATGCGGTACGATCTACCAGATCGGGTAAAGTGCATGCAAATCATTCTGTCTTCCTTTCGAACGGCAGTAACCATTGAACCCACAATCTAAACATGCTGCAAAATTTGTGCGACGCCAGCAACTGCAACTGAAACCGACGAGACATGGTTTTCAATGAACCAATGAAGACGACTCCCTTCGTACCTCCCGGGCGGGGGCAACTATTCCACTCGAATGCATCACAGCATAGCACCCAAATCATCTCAACGGAGGGAGAGGACGCTAATAAAACCAATTTGTCCATTCGCCGTCCAACGTTCAGCATCGTATGCATTTCGTCCGTTGGTTCACGAGGGAGTTATGTTAGTCAATTGCCAACAGCTCTTCCTCGATTCAGTAGCCAGCGTTGTTATGCTGTCTACATATACTCGGAGTTTTATTCCATTCGTTTTCTCCATTTCACCGATCTCCGAGGCTCTCCCGTGAAGGTTCGTTCGCATGGCTTTGTTTTTAATTTACAAGAACATTCCTTCATTCGCCTTCCGAGACCGCTGGAGAGATGTGAAGTGGCACGAGGGAATCCCAGAGCTGGTTCTCTAAACAGTGTGGGTAAAAATCGTGGAATACGTTATACCCCACCGAGTGCATGTGCAACGATGCAGATTGGACGAAATAGTATTTTTATACGTTACCCCCCTCGGCCTGGCGAAGTCGGTAGGAGGCTTTTGCCAGACGGGAACATTTTTTTTATCTTGGCACTTGAGAATGAACAAATACAGCAATGCATCCATTCATGAAACTCGCCCGTCGTTCAACATTTTTGCATTCGCTTGAAGCGCGTTCCAACGGGGGTTAAAGCTAAACACATGCTCCGCCACATAAATCGTGCCATGTCGGCGAGGAATGGTGTTAGAAAAACACACAGCCAAACACACCTACATACTGGTATGACCGTGACGGGAACTTTCATCTTTCACTCCACATCGTGACCACCGCTTCTCCCACGACTTTTCGACAGACGGCGCTTCATTGTTGGTTCGACCTTCCTCCCTGACTTATTCTAGTATACTTTCTCATCAACCTGGCCTAAGCTCGGATTAGTTTTAGAGGTCGCTCAGAAACGGGAGCACGACAGATTGGGTCGGTGGTCGGGAAATGGAAAGCCGATTTTCTATTCACTATTCGAACGATTCGGTTTGTTTTTCTCCACCACCAATCTGCAGAAAGAAGTGGGAAAAGATGGCAGTTTCTCTCGTAAGTCACAATGAACGGCAGATCTCCACCGGAAGCCAGAGTGACATCGGTTTGTGCTGAAGCGAAAACAAACCAATAGAGCCATACCTTTCGCAAAACCACACCCAGCCTCCTGGCGGTTGGAACAATGGAGCAACCTACTTAACGCTTCGGATAACCTAGATTGGATTTTTTTTTCTTTAGTTAATTACAACGATCACAATTGAACGAAAAATTGCCCACGTCAAGAGAGACGTCTTGCGTACGTGAGCTGCATCGGGGTGACGTTTGTCGATAGCGATGGAACGCACGAGAAGAACTTTACTTTTTTTTGCCACACGCAAACATGAGAATTCGCGCGATGGTGAAGTAAGTAGACCACCCCAAAGCGCGAGGGACCAACAACGATCGAAACCGTGCCTTATCTGCTATGGAGAGGAGGAAGGTGGTTTGTGTGGAGGAGCACGGTGCCACGCGTGCCACGCCGCAATCCGAATGTCCCCTGAAAGATTTGCTGATTTGTCCGCCGTATCAACGCATTCCAGAGTCTTCCACGGTGTATTGTCTCGTCTCGTACGACTTCTTGAGTCGTGTGCTCAAGTCAAGACGGCGATTCGTTCGATGTACCACTGGTACGGTTTTCTTTGTAGCAAAAAATCGCAGGTTTGTAGCAAAATCGTATGTTCAAATAATAAAAGGTTTTTTTCATGGATTAAAGTCTTTTTATTATTTGTTGTACGTGAAACATCTACAACTGAAAATAAAGGACCTTCATTATCAGAATGGCATCATTTCGCAAACTTATTTGACAGTTTTTTTTGGATTGATGATCGGTTTTCATTCTCAAAATTATCTTTACACAAATCCGCCGTTTTGCCTTATGTTGTTAGTTTCACTATTTTGATTAACTTCTTCTTTTGTTAGCATCATTCGTTCACGGTTGGCTAAGCAGCCTAGGAATTACAACCGTACTACGGCGAACCCCACGTGGAAAACGGTAGTCTGTTTTTATTGCCAGGAAAGGGACACAATTAAAATCGTCGTAAAAAACTACATATACCCAAACAAGCCCAGCCTTTGCCCGGAAGGAAGGTGGCCGTTAATGTTGCTGAGCTTGGGAGGTTCAGTTTTTTGCTACAGTAGAAACGACCGGCGACGAACCAAACAATGGTTCCACCGACGAATGTAACAAAACTTCGAGCCAAGATGACGACTTTAACGACAGCACCGATTTTCTTCGGCGACCAAACAACAACAACAACAACAACAAACGTAACGGAGGGCGGCACCCGAACTCTAGCTAATTTGTGCCGCCCAATAGAGGGACCACCTCCCGACTTTCCCGTTGTTGGGGGATGCAATCGATTGACCAACGACAAAGGCCACCAAGCGAATGGAAAGCGATCAATCCCCGGAGAGGGAAAGAATTGTGGAAGAAACGGGTCTTGTCGGAGGCATAACAAATCCATTTTCCAACCCGAAACAATTGGCGGCAATCGGTGCAGGTTCAATCCTTCTCCTTCTGCTGCTCCCGGGGGAAGCTCCCTTCACGTGTGGCACTTCCAGCAGGCTAACGGACCCAAGCGCCGGGAAAGATGGGAAATACAACACAAAACCGATCGCCCAAATCTCGACCGGGAACAACAAGATCTGAAGCATATTTAGTTTACTGTCTTCGGACTTCTTTTTGTACTTTTGACAGCAACCAAAAAAAAAAAAAAGAAACAAACCCAAATATGCCAAGTTCTCATTCCACTGGATAATTGGAAAATTGGTCCAATTACTGAACATCCAAGACGGACAGGCACGCAACAAGGTATGAGGGACACGGGGTGCGCGCATCAGATCGCCTGGTTTTTGCCAATTCCATCACAGCAAATTGCGAACGGAGCGACGTACGGTCGAATTCGTTGCCAAGAATTGTGCATTCGGGTTGGTAATTGCCAAACGAATCTTGTTGCATTTTATACCAGTTAATTCGAAGCTCAACATAGAGAATTTACTGAAAGCCAAAGAATCACCAAAGACTATACTAAAGTTAATAATAAAAATATAAGATGTTTCAAGATATTTACTTCAACGATCTAGACACTTTTTAGACAATGCTTGTGGTGTTCAAAAAATTATTCCCCGAGAACCTACCACATTTAGTCAAAAGGTTAACACTACTTCTAAAACAGTCACGTAACTCCAACACGATAATTCATCGATGATCAGGTAAGATCAACCTCCGATCGCATATAAACGTCTTCACCCACATAGAAAACCGGAAAACAACACCTACATTACAATGGACCAATCCAGGTAGTTGGAATTGATTGACTTCATGCCCTTCGATTGTACTTCACTTTACTACTGTAGGAGGTATTCATCCATTACAATTGACACACGGGAGCACAAAAAGCTACTTGAGATACCTCGTAATGTCAAAGTGTGGATCATTATAGTCGTGGTAGGCGTCTAGCTTTGAACAAGCCCTTTGGATCAGAAGACCATTTAAAGGGCACACACCTCATCTGATAATCACGTAATTTATTCGGTGTCGGCCCAACATGAACGATAATGTATTCTAATAACATTCATTATGTAATTAAACGCAGCGCTGCTGTCTCCATAAAAAAGAGGCCTCACAACAACGACATCAGAGATGAGATCTGGTTGGTAGGTTTATCTTCCCAAGTCCCTAAGAGATAGCTTTCCACAAGGCTGATGTTTCGCAAAAGCTTACCCGAAATGCCATCGTCTCGGGCGAAAGTGAGAACCCGGTTCATCCCGGTAAACATTTGCGTGTCTTCGCTTTCGGTTTCGGTGTGCCTTCTAATGCGCAATAGATGAAGTTGATAATGTTGATTACAGCGGACGACTAATGTGCAACCGAGCTGAAGTTGAAGCTGATGTTTTTTCTTGATGATGATGATGATGATGACGGTCGTTTGGACATCCGATCTTACGCGTCGGATCTCCGGCTTTGCCAAGAAGGTGTCGGTTTTCTACCCAACAAACGCTTCAGTGTAAGTCCGACGATCTCGAACGCTTGTTTTGCTGTGCCAAGGCGTTGTTACACTTCTACACGAAGCTGTACTCATCAAACATCAAGCACCAAATTTGGATTTAAATGCAGTCAAACATTTAAATATTGCGCAGCTACACGCGATTACTTTCTCATGCGATCTTTCTTCTTTTCACGCCACGCAGAGCATTATGCATAATTGGCGTGTTGACATTTTGCACGAGCATCTTCATGTCACTCAATTTGCAATTTGGGTAATTTCCTCATTTTCTCTAAGAAATAGTAATACCCCCTAATGATTGTCTTCTTTTCAGACAATTTTATCTCATGGTATCTTACTTGCGGCCGTCAATAGGACTTTAATTAATTTTAACTTTTAAGAGGCTACCTCAGTCTTTTCAAAAACAAAAAAAATAATAATCTAGATAAAAGATAAAGGCACCCATCAAAAATATGTTCAGCTGTGTTAATTAATGTTGGGTTAATTAAACCTGTTCACAGCCCAATACAAATCGTGTTCCTATACGTACCAGCAGCCAGTCATAGATCATATTCTGCATTACATTGATGGACCATTAAAACAATGTGCCCCCGGGTCCGCAATGTAGTTCCAAACAGTACGGTAGCAATAAAATATAACATTATCTAATTGAATAACTGGCGTGCTAATAATGGCCACCCGACAGGGGCCCGAAACTACATGTGGTGCAATAAAGTAAATCTCGGTCATAACACAAACCCGTTACCCATGATTCGTCCGGTGTGGCAGAGAATCGGAAAAAAGTAAAAAGAGAATGATCCTCCGCCTCCACACCGTGTAGCATCGCCATAAATTTCGTTCACACGGATGCATCGGATCCAATTTAGTGGGGAACATCAAAAGGAAGGGAGAGGGGGGGGGGGGACTACTCTCTCAACGGTCGACCAAGAAGGTTGCCTTGTGTGATGGTTTGGAAGGAAAGACCTGCTCCGTTTGGTGTGTGTATGTGCATAACTTCCGGCGCCACCGACCGTATCCTAACCTTGGGCCGGAAATATAATAATGCAACCCCAGCCGAAACGCATCGGTGGCCACCGGAGTCAGTAGAGGGTTTTTTTTTGTTTTTAGTTTTATTATCCTCTGGCCAGTGCATCGTTGTTGCGGTTTTTTTTTGTATTATTTCGGAACGATGCAAAACGAAGTGCACAAAAAGCCCTGGGCTGAGTGTCGTCTCGCGTTCAGCAAAAAAACATAAACCTTCGGTCGTCTGTCTGTCGCGGGACGGGAAAGCTATGGTTCCCAGGAGAAAACTCCCCGATGCATGTGTGTAAATTCATGTTGGTAGAAGTTGCCTCGTTCTTAGCTGCTTTGCTTTGTTTAGGTTTGTGCTGTGTTCCACCATCCGGGCATTTCTTCGCAGTTTGGTCGTCGTTTCACGGCTGAGAGAGAATGCACACACAGTCAACGTGACCCGTGGCTGACAACGGCTAAGTTGTTGCTAGGAAGTTGAAAACCGTCTCTCTACCGTACCGTGACCATAGGCGGGGGACCTTCTCGGTTCCGGTGAAACGTTTTTCGCCGACGCTTGAAAGCGGAAACCGAAACGGTAAGCAAACGACGCTAGACTGAAAGTAGCGCCGAAACTCGAAAGGAAGATCTTTAGCATATTTCCAAACCCCGATCGCGTTATCTATTTTCACAGTTTTTCAATCAAAGCACACAAAGCGGGTCCGCTGGACCCGAATGGCCATGATTTATGTTCACGAGCGTTTGATTTGACACACGGTGCCCCGGCGATAAGGTTCGGGAAAGACGGTGACGCGATAAGGTCCCCTCACTCTCTCTCTCTTCGCCGCAAAGGCCGAGTGTGTTTGTCGAGTTTGGACTATTTTCAAGCAACCTCTACGGGTTTGGCAAATACTACCGAGCAACTTTCGGTAGGTTTCAGTCGAGTGCAAAAATTAAGCCGCATTCAGGAAGCCGTGAATCAGTTCCACCGAGTTGCTCGTATCGCACGCTTGTGCCTGACCTATAAACGGTCCTCGTTTAGCCTGATAAACGTGTCTAACATGCCATCATCGGTCCACATGCATCAAGAATGATCTCATCAAGTCGCGCTCGGTTCGAAGAATGAATGATGCCTTTACATAACACACAGGCGAGCGAAATTGCTTAGGATGGCGAGAGTGTAGTGTCCAAGATTTCCGAGCCAAGGTCTCTTCGCTGCTCAATAGTCTTGGACTTGGCCTGTGTCGATCTTCGCCGGATGCTTCTCTTCTTTCTGTCATTTTGTCAAACATCATCAGCAAAGCCAACCACAGCTGGATCGTGCTAAGCGGCTTCGGCCTATTACCAAACGTTAAACCCTAATGGATACTCCCGAACTTTGGAATATTATGACCATTTGACCACCGACCGCGGGTGCTTCCTAATGATGCCTTTTCGGCCGGTACCATCAAACCGTAGGAGAGATCGTCGGTTCGCTGCCTGGCGGATAAGTCCCACGACCGAGTCGGTGAACACTAAAGACCACACCACCCAAACGAGGAGGAGAGGATGGGCAAGAAATTAAACGCTTATGACTGCCACCAACCAACAGAACACCGCCCTATCTTCGGGGGAGGTCTCTTCCTTGGCACGAACGCGGACCTGCTTCCCCTTCGGCGGCCTCTTATGCTTTCAATCATAATTATTCCATCTTTAGAAAGTAGTTTGCCCCCGCCGTGTACCCCAGACCCCCACCGCCGCCGCCGGCTAGAGTTGCGCCGCGTGGTTTGCGACTTTCTTCGGTGGAGGACCGTTCCCGAGGGGAGAGTTGATGATGTTTCTTGTTTTTCCTTCCGCTCATTTTGTTTGACCTTATCTTTCTCCATCCTCTCTCTCTCCTGTCGGTCCCGCGGTGTGGAACCGCGGATTCATTGAAGTTCACGAACCGATATAGCCTGTGCGTATGTGTATATGTATGTGTTTGTGCTGAAGAGAACCTGCCGGTCATCGGTGATCCATTATCCGCCGAAAAAAGGGGGGAGAAAATCTCCGCGGAGCCCCCAAAACGGTCGGTTGGTTTAACTTTTCCTATTTCCTTTCGCTTGTTTGGGAAGCTCTTTCCACTGTTTCCCATTGTTGTTGGTCGTATGATTATCGCGTGTGCAGGAGTAAGGTGCCCATTTTCTATTTCTTCTATCAAAGATGTTCCCACATGTTGGCGTGTTTGCGTTGTGCTTATGGATTTTCATTTTCTGAACACCGCACAATCTATGGGATCAATTTTAACACCTTGCTAAGTCCCCCGTGGAAGGTCATCGTCGTTTCCTTTTGCAACCAATACAGAATCTTGATGGGAAGCGAATTAAATAAAATAACTAATCGGTAACCACGTGAAACGCGAGTACGTCCGTCAAACTAACCGACACAACATCTGGTGGCGCACAAATTCAAACCAAACCGACCGTGATGGAAGCGTACGCGAGATGGGAAAAACAACGACCTCCACTTTGGCCGCGAAAGAAGAATCAAATGTTTCGTAAAAATCACTTTCGACATTCCTCGTGGCCACGAACGTTGCTATATTTTGCAACCACTAACATTGAAGAAAACAACCACGGAGTCGTCCGCCCGGAGCTCGTGGTTCGCACCGCACCGAATTAAGGACATCCGTTTCGTGCCGCTGGTTTTCCGATGAATCTCTTCTTGCTCGGTCGATTCCCAAAGATTCGATAAAGACACCCTCTCGAGCGTACACTGGGAAAAAGAAAAACGCACTTTTCATTCACCAGCTCGCAGCACTCGCTCACACTCGCTTTCGCCGTTTGGAGGCACATAAAACAATAGATAGCAGACGTCACTTTCTTCGCACTGGCAAAATGGCATTCCAAGAGCGACCGGGGCCAACGCCAACGCTGCCGTCCCGCGACACAGTTTCCGACGGTGCGCGTTCGTGCCCAGATGGGAACTGATCGTGAGCGAGGGAAAATTCACACCTTTCCGACACGGAAGCTAGAAAAACCAACCAACTAGTCACGGGCGAGGAGCAAGGAAACTTTTATTTTCCGACACACGAACGACACACAGCACGGGACAAATTGGAAATTTTCTGGACAACACCAAACCCGTGTGGGTTGTCGACGAAGGGCTGAACGAAAGTGCTGCCGCTTGCCGTTGGTTCGTGCGGCCGGATTGACCGGTCGGGCCGATGCTTTCATCGGTGGCGGTTTTTGGAAACCTGAATCCGCATCCGCAGTGGTGGTGGTGGGGGTGGCAAAATGCATACCGCACCGTCGTTAGTTGTAGCCTTTTAATATTAATTGAAACGTAACCGAATGGGGGGAAGAAAGGGACCCTCCTTTCGCAAGGGATCGGGCCCCGGAACTGCAATGCAAATCACTCACGCGCGCAATCCAATTCACTTCCCCGCCCCGTCAACCGTCACACTGTGGGGGATTGATACTCCAAGGAACAAAACCAAAACGTAAACACACCGCTGTGTTGGCAACGGATATTTCAACAAATCAGCCGTGCGGGTATGCATGGGTGTGTGTGTTATTTTTTAATTTTCTTCCGCCCCGTTCAGGAACACATAAACTTAAGTCGGAATTATGGCCCACTATTTCATATACACTCTTCTGTTCACAACACAACATAACAACCGCCACATAACCGACAACCTGCATCTACCGGGAAGTTTATGCTCCCTGTTCCGAAAATAAAACGAGGAAAACGGGCAATAGCCAACTGACATTTAAATTAACTTATCGTCGCCACAAAAAATATGGAGGGCCCGTGTGCATATTTCGCCCCTATGATATTCTAACACTCTTTTAACCCGGAAAGTGGAAGGTTTTTTCGGAGTCCACCACACACACACACGTTGCATTAAAAGCAAATGCACTAACCGCCGATGGATGCAATCCTTTGGGACGAGGCAAGTCGTTTATAGTTAACTGCTTTCTCTAACCAACTAACGTTTATCGTGCGACGAAAATGATGCACCCAAGTGAGGACCGTATAAGGGTGTTTGCTTTTCGTTTCTTCGGGCCCTAATATTTTCCCTAACCCGACAACGCGGCACGCCGGGTTTACCGTACCTACGTTCGTCTTCGACGGCGTCTAATGGGAAACTAAATCAGCGTCCAACAGCATCGTCGGTCGCGGCTCGCATCTGGTTTGTGTTTGTGGAACCTCTCTGCGGATCTCTGGTCTCTCTCGTGTGCAGCCGCCGTCACGCCGCGGCTCACAAGATCGCGATCCAACACAATACAATGCAGAATGCAGGCCAGCTCGTTGGCGGCTCGCTCTCATCGAGATTTCTTTAGTCGCGTGCTCTCTTTCTCTCTCTCACGCGGTACCGTAATTGTCGCGTGGTTTGATGGCGGCACGGCACTGCACCCCGTACTTGGTCGCATCTTCCCCGCGTGGTAGTGAGCTAAAGCAAAGCTAAAACCCGCGGACCACCAAAAACAGCAAAACCGCGATCGGCGGCTCACTTCTCACGGCTCACGGCTGAAGGACGCTGCCCGCGAAAGGAAGAGAACCCCATGGGGCGGCACGTCAAGATGATACGGGTTTCGCTACGATCGCACGTACCACGGGATGTGTATGAATCAGCCACCAGCAAACCGAAGTCCGCTGAGGTATTCTAACGAAACGTTAAATAACGATCTTATTTAGCACATGCTTTACGATCAACTCGCGTTACACCTTTTGGAAACATCGTGAGCTATTGTTTGTCCTTACGACGCGTCATCAGGTTTTCAGTTTACTTTTGCATTATCATTTCGCTGGCGTGGCTGTTTGCGACTATTTTGCACTGTTGTGTCTGCTTTTGAAGCCTGCTTTTTTTTTTTTTGGGTTGACGATCGCACCGGGCGAAGGTAACAAGCTACCAGCTTCATCGGAAGGCTACCATTTTCCGGCATATTACAAACTTCACCCTCGCCACATGTACATCCTACCATTACGAATACGAAAAGACCTTTACGGATCGTGTTTGAAATTAAACAACCACAAGCAACCAGGCCACAAGACACCGCGCGGCCCGTAACTAATATGGTCATTCCAATGCAATCAAGCTTTTCCCGCGAGATCGCGGGACGAAGAACGATGAAATTTTGACCGACCGGGGGTAGGGAGAGGGCGGCAAATGCCGACCCTTGTAGACGCGAGGCCCCGAGCATATTAACGTTAATAAGCCAATTTGGCAGTTTAATGATTCGAGCTCCTCACTCCGCTGCCTCGCCGGAGGTATTCGACGTGGGAAAACTTGCATACATAAATGATTGATTCTACCATAGAGGAGGAATTTTCTGCAGAGTTCGGAGCGAAGCCAACACTCCACCACAGTCTATATTGGCGTATTAGGAGAAGGAATAAACGGTTCAAGTCTCCCCCTCGGAGTCCTAAAAGGCATTGCACGACGTTCTCTAGAGGCCCCAGCGTTCGCAACGATGGCAAATCAAATTGTAATGTTCCGCAATTAAACGCCAACTCTCCGTACTAGGAAACTGGTCCTTCCAATTCTTTCCCGGCCCAGTTTTGAACGAGCAGTTACGGTAAACTATCAACAAAGCTATCTTTCCTCTCCGTACTTGAGATCTTAATTCTTAAATAGAACATAAACATGGGAACGTATCGAATCGACCCGTGCACTATTGATCAGTAACGCTTGTCGATACCAAGTCTCATAGGTGAGTTGTTAGACTTTCGAAGAAACCGACGAAACATGAGTGATCAACTGAACATCGAGCTATTCAACTACCATAACTGCTTCAAACGGATGTATTTCCCACTAATATACGACTATTTCCAGTGCCTGCTGATGTTACTTACTTGGCTACTTATACAATCCCCAGTATTGTCATCGTGGACGCTCGCTAGGAGATTTGGAGCACTCACCTGTGAAGCAAAAGAAAAATAGAGAAAGGGTTTGCGTTAGTTAATTCGAACATTCACCAGGCCAGCCGCGGTAGGATTTGATCTGTAGTCAACTCATAGAAAATCAAAAGTCCTTTGGATGTCGAGGAAAAGAAACCACGACCCACCTCCCCACCCATCCCAGGGAGAGTATCACCCCGCGATCATCTTACACGACGACGACGACGACTAGTGCTGTTGTGTTTGCACGTGAGCAGTGAAATCAACTCCACAAACTTTGACGTACGCTGCATGATCGGGCGGCTTTTGCGTGACATGGAGCGTGACGCTGGAAAGTAAACAATCGCCAAACTCTACCACAATAGATTAGTTTCCCTTTCGCCTAGCGCCACCACCACTCGGTAAGGTAAATGGATACCAAAAGCACTCGCTAGTGCCGGTATGTATCCGTACAGGTTTCGAGGCTTGATTACCGCCGTTTTGATCATCGCAAACTGCGAACTAACTCTGGGAGGTTCTGTGTGGGAAACCAATACATCCACAGCACATGAAGACATCTCAAAATTCAAAGTAGCTTAAAAATGTATACTGAAAACTACCTTTCTGATCAACCATAACCATTACACTTGTTGCAAGTAGCTACTAACAAGACCGACGCAGCTCATAGTAAACTTACACCAACCGGTAAACGTTAGGATTCGCAACACGTCGGGGAGTGTTTATTTATCTACATTTTTTGCAAGAAAATAAACAATTCTCCTACAACTTTTCCCAGGTTCACTGGTAACCAGTAAGCAAGTAGTATCTACGCATTTTTCTCCTCCCCATTGTGTACTTTCTAATTTGGCATTGTTCAATCTTAGACCTTGAAACGGTGCGATTTACTGCGATGTTTTCCATGCGGAAACACGGTTCAAGTTGAAGGTGTTAATTTGCTCCCATCGCATTCAGAAACAGCCAGATTTAATACATCGGCAGGTGTAAACCTGCCCAAAAATCTCGTCACGAAGAAGTTGTTTGTTTATTTTACAACTTTATATGACAAGGACTTTGAAGATTGTTACTACGGTTATTAAAGAGTCCAGGAGTGTATTCACACAATACACATTATTGTTCCCGTATCGATCCCATCCGATCCTGTACCTAATTATCCTGTAACAATGATTAATGCACAACACTACCCGGAGATAAACACCAACGATCTCTGATTTGCTTCGGAAACTCTCAAACAGACCACCCAATCTCTTCAACGTTCAAGGGATTCAAGCGATGAAATCTTTAGGAAATAAACTTCTCAACTGCTGCTTTGAACTTAAGTGTCACTTTTCTTCCTTCAACCCGGCCCGACATCGGTTTATCTTTCGCCGTCACCGGAAGAAGATCCGGACGAAAATTGACTAATAATAGCCGGGTGAGGTACAATTATCTACCAGCCAGCATCGACCCCTACGAACTGCACACACAGTGCTCAGTTGCTCAGAAACCCTGGGACCGTTTTCAGAACTAAAACACGCAACCAAACGGACGATCGTTCTGGTTCCCAGCAGGTCAAACTTTGAGCAAGAGAAAGTAAGCTCACATCCGACGAGCCGGGTTCGGTTCGGAGACAAGTTTATGGTTATTTCTTTCGAACGATTCTCGAAGGAGAAAAAGTCTCCTCCCTTGAAGTACTCGAAAGACCTGAATAAACTTCCTTCCAGCCCCATGGAAGAAACGCAATCCCGTATGGACCATTAAAAGACGGGCGCAACACAAAAGTAGAAAGGACAGAGCGATTCCGCTCGGAAACCGAACTGGAAAGACTCGTGCTCCCGGCATACATATGTTAATAAGGTAATGAATGTGCTTGAAATGGTTGCAAATGAATGCTCAAATATACGATATCGTTAACGCGGCACTCGGGGGCATACTCCTTCCGCCTCGGGACCGGAAGTACTCAGTGCAGTGTAGATACCGGTTCAAGAGTTTTCTGTGTTCAATTGCCGTACATACATATTTCTTGCTCATCTCTTTATCCTTTCCGGACGCAGATCCTGTAGAGCAGCGGTTTGGGTTTGGGACATAGGTGAAGGGTTGTCGGATTGGTAGAATGAAAATAACCGACCATTACAACAAATGCGCAACCATTTAAAGCCTTTTTAAATCTGCATACTGCTTCTTCAACCGATAGCCGACTTCCGGGATCTGGTTGGTGAGATCCCTTTTCGTTTTCGTTAAAAATAAAAAGGTTTTTGTTTAGGTAACCCGACTCTTCCTTCTTTGCTGAATAAAATCATATACAATTGCATTCTCTCGCTGAAATTTACGTGCGTGAGAATAAGAAACTGGAACCGATGATTACACATCCCTTGCGAGACATCCTCCAAACAACCGGTAGCAAAATTACAGTGAATGTGCAAATTCCGAAAAAGGGACATTTAATTTACACTTTCGAGCGAAAAACAAAAAGCTCAGAGTTCCAAATAAATTTGCACATTCGCGCCATACAATTAGACGCCATCGTGCTGGGGCCAGTTGCGACCGGATTCCCGCGGATGATTTATGGCAGTGACCGAAAAACGAAATGGCTGGTGATTTAGTAAAGCTACCGTGCGTATGCCAATTTTGCGCCGCTTTTTTTCCTACCTTGGCACGCATAAAGTAGCACCAAAACTGTTCAGTTATTGATTGCCCATATTATTAAAGCATTAATCTTGGCCGGCTAAAGACTTGCGTTCTTGGGGTGGAACTGAGCGCAGTAGTAGCGTGACAGAAGGATTTGTTTCAATCGTGTTTTGCTTCTGAATAATGTGATCTTGCCTGTCAAAGGTTGTAATTATTGTACGAACATTATTAAATGATTAATGGAGTAATGTTTGCTCAGCACATTATTTGCCTGTAACGACAACAGAAACCGTTATAAACATAACCGAAATTATACTTTCGAAAATGTTCGGGTTGGATGATTCTGCTGTGTTTAGTTCTCTTTGGTATTTCAGTTCGAACAAAACTAAATTCTTAGGAAGTCTTTTCAACTGTTTGCCCAAATTTGAGGTACAATTGAAACTTGATATTTCTTAAATTAATTCGTAACCTCCATGTAGAATCTAGGGCAAATTGCATAACAACTTGAATAAGCGTATTCAAGTAATTTCAACTTTAGCAACCTCGCGCCATTCCGATAACAGGTTGCTAGTTCTTGACCCATTTCCCACACCGATAAGCAGTCGACACCGCATGAAGAGGGCACACTTTTAAGCCTCACCGTGGCCACAAACTCCGATTGAATCCGTGCCGCCACAACTAAAGCAGTGACAGCGAAGAGAAAGGGGATCGAGCGCAAACGAAAAGACTACGGTCTTTAATTTAGTTTTCATAAATTAAGATAATTGAATCAAATTGGGCGAAACTTCCGCGTTGCGACAAACTGAACGGGTTGAGTCTGAACAAGTTCATAACGTTTTTATTTTGTTGGTTTGCATCGGGCATCTCTGTTGTGAGCTTTAGAGAATACAAAAACACACAGACACACTCATCCGCCAACGATCCACCCAAAAACAGGGTAAACATCAACCGAGGTAAACCGTATCCATTTCCCCGTCGAACAGGAAATGGAAACGCGCCATGAAGGCATTCGGACTTTTAGTTTACTATTTCCCTTCACATTCCGCCACAAAGCTCTCTCCCGGGGGACAAGACGCGACCTGCCCCGAGGGGAAATTGGAAATTTTTGAATTTTATTTTCATTACATCCTTCATTGGTATGCCACGACAAGGTAGAACCACCAT
Source organism: Anopheles coustani (assembly GCF_943734705.1). NCBI lineage: Eukaryota > Metazoa > Arthropoda > Insecta > Diptera > Culicidae > Anopheles > Anopheles coustani. The sequence continues at coordinate 32,765,470 of NC_071288.1, forward strand.
CGATCCCCCAACCCTGGGCCACCATATTGCGTACCATGCATGATCCAAGTCAACTGTCCAACAACGCCACAACAGCCTTCCGTCACAAACCTAACGGATCCACCGGTTCGGTCGGACAACAGACCGTTAGTGGAGACCTTTAAGAAATGAACCGTACCGGTTGCACCGACAACAAGATAGAGGCTGAAACAAAATAACTGAACTAGCCTAGATGCAAAAGGGGAGTTTATCAGCTCTCGTCCAGAATGAAGGGGATGGACGTACTTGCATAGGGGTCAAACTTTCCGCTAGAACCAGTGCCCGGGTGCAGGAGAAACCGAAGGTGCATCTCGTTATCTGATCCAATCCGATGTGTGTTCGCATAATTGCAGATTATAGCGGATCGTCGATCCTCGCTCGGATCGTCCCAAGATTCTCTCCCGTCTTGAAGGTATTGCAACCCCAATCTGATATAAACCATCGGGCAAAATAGGCCAGTTGTACTTCACATATCTTTTATGTCCGCAGCAACTTGTTCTTGCAACAATCAAACAAACGGACCCCGTTGGACCTGCCCCATAGTATCAAGGGATGAGAGCTATAGTCATAAAACATCTTTCGCTACTGTTCCTAGCACACAAAACACGACATGCCTGTTTGACTTCCTCCTATACCTGAGGCCTGAGCTCTTACTCAACTTCAACTACAAATAAGGGACCCACGGAGATAATTTATTTCAATTTTATCACCAACCTGCGCCGGGAACTCTGGAAATCTTTGAAGCACACTATATTGACTTGATAAATGTGTCATAAATGAAGAATAAATTTCAGCGCGCGCAAAAAAGGAAGAGAAGACAAACGGTCGGATACAGAAAACTAAACAATTGCAGCATGCCGGGCTCCGCGGTCTCCGGACCAAAAATGGGCCACGGATAAGAACCGGTAGCTATTAGCTGACCGAAAGAAGCCACGTACATGCAGTGCTGCTGGTTCAGATAACTGTGCGCTCCACTGACAGAAGATAAATTGTAGAGCGCCGTAGTTTTGTCTTTTATAACCTTTTTTTTCGAAAAATATAGGACGCGTGTGCGAAAACGTTGCAAGTACAAGATTTCAGCGTGTGGTGGCATTCTTCCAACTGTTTACAGTCCTCCGCAGGCCAACACCGGTGTTAGCATGCTATACGTGAATTTGAAACAAAACAACGAGCCGGTGGAGTTAATTTAACGTCGTTGATTGGCCTGTTAAAACTCTAGTTCTCCGGTGAGACGATACCCCATCCGGCGGCTCAAATTTGGTTCAGGTTTTAAAGTCACATGTCTGCTGCGGTTCTTGCTGGTGCGAAAAGACGTGTAATTATTCCAAACCACATGTATCCCTAGCGAACCGAACACGGCCAACGTCATCCCGGTGAACTTCACATACTGGGAATGCAATCTGTGTCACGTGCTCCGGGAAAACCGCCCACTGCAAGTACTACGAAGCGCGTAAGACGATGTGCGCTAATTGTAGCGCAAACCTGGCCCGCTTTAGGGGAACGTACGCCTATATTAATTACGATCTTATCGGTCACGGTGCATCCGTGCATTATTCCCATGAACCGGAGCAATTGCTTGGGAAAACACGGAACAGTAGCAGTAACAGTGTGCAATGATGCCACGCGGCCACTGCCATGCGCTAAAAATAGCTCAAAGTCTACCCTAGACTTGAACGGCGTGTCAAGGGCACGAAAAACGATGGTTCTATCGAACGATCAGTTCCGGCATTCAAAGGAGGTTAAATCTGTTCCAGGTATCCCGCCAGAAAACGGATCTGAGGCCTGTTTCAACGGAGGGAAAATAGCGAAAAACTCTCACGATCATGGTAATTTAGGGTAGGGAGACGTTAAAGGCTCCGATCTAGAATGGATGCCTCCGGTTCTTTCAATATCTTATTGCATATCTAGCATCTTGGTGTCAACTTGACATTGCCATTTCCAGAAGCATCTTCCCAACAGTTGCTCTCGCGTTGCAACAAAGTATTGGTACGGCGTTCGCATAGAAATTATTTATACATTCTGGGTATGTTTGTCACTGATCACATAACATTAATAGTATCGAACTGGAAGGAGAGTTCTTTCATGTCGAGGAAACATTACCCATGCGATTGAAATTTTGATTTAATTGTCTGCTGCGTTAAACAAAAACGTCTTTGTAAAACGCACTATCCCATTTCAATAAATTGTTTGCATAATTTTCAATTGCTTGCTAGACACTGGCTAAAACATCCTGCTTTCATTTATTTTCCTTCGAATAACCTCCAACATATGCATTTATCGTTCCAATCAGTAAGAAATAAATACTTCTGACATTCCAGCTATGGTTTTAACGTTTGCACTCAAGCAAACATGCACATGAGACGGGACCCCTGAAGTCCATAGCTTTATAAAGGCTTTCGTTTTGGCACCGTCTGTTTGCCGATCATCGTTAGAATAAATATTCCCAGACCACACGGCACAACATCCTCCAAGAGTACCCGAATGGTACGACAAACAAACAACGGTAGCCTATTCCTTCCCGAGGGGCTCAATAGGGTATATCCATTCCAAGCCACTTCCCGCCGATGGACTCACCGGTTTTGCATGACACGCGAACAACGGTGGCCATAGGACAAGAAAAGAGAAGAAGTAAGACGATTCGTTCAGGAAAAATTAAGCACCAATCAAATGGCTACCGAAGAGACCGAAGTATCAAGTGACACTGACTACCGCAGCCTGAAGTGTTGTGCGTGGAGCGCAGAGTTTAATCTTCGGATTGCAGGAAGAGGATTAAGTGCTTCCAGCGTATCATGCCGATACCATAGCATGCAACTTTGTTGCAGCAATCGTTTGCATCTGCAAGAGAAGGCCGCCTCTTGTACGCCGTGAGTTGGGCGATGGCTCTTCTTCTTCTGCCAGTAAACAACAGACATACACACACACACAAAGCATACGAACATTCGGGATCGTGGGAAGAGGCAACATTGAGCAACGATAACGGGTTCGGTAGGACCAGACTCTCAAGTGATCACTTGCCTTCGATGGTCCGCCGGTCTTCCACAGCAAACTTCCCCACGAGCACACCCAGATTGTCCAACTTGGAGTTCTAACTTTTATAGATCCACTTATGCTTCAGCCAACTCGGGAGTCCACACGGCCGATGCCGGCCGACCATTTTAAGCCATCCCGGACTCGTGGTGGCTCAATTTTACTGCATCCGAAAATGGCATCGTAAACGATCGAGCGCTGAGTGCAGTTGATGTTTGCGAGGCCAGCGCCCCACTTCATATCCGAAACGTCCGAATGTTAGCGCAGAGAAGGGGACCCCGAGGTTCCAGTATGCGGTCGGAAGCAAATGTGTGTACCTATCTAAACATGGGTGACCTTTCTATTGAGTTGTTTTCCTGATGCTACTCTTCATTCATTCCAAAGTAGTCCATATCGTAAATAAACCCAAGTATCGCTACTATCGCTATTGTAGTCCGAACATCCAGCGTTTTGAATATCGGTTTGTTTACTTCTGAAATGTTGATTGCCTGATCGATCTATACGGTTGCGATAAGAAACCGAACAGTAATCTCAAGAGCTACTGTAAAAGTTTATTTTCCACCGGTACAGGACATTGCAATTTTATTCTGGAGAGGCCATGTACAGGTATGTAAATAAGATACTCAATTATGTTCTGTTTAGATTATCAAAAGTTGGCTTATGCACTGCACTTATGCACAAGCACTGACAGCAAGTATCAATGCTATGAAATATGTCTCGTATGAATACGTTCAAATATACCACTATTTGCTTAACGATACGACGGTAAATATTTGAACCTAACGTTTGAATGAATTAGAATATGTAAGGATAGGAAAAGAACAGGAAATGCATAACGATGTTTGTTTACAAGGAACACACTAGCGTAATTCTCTATAGCGAAAAATAAAAAGGCTGAAGAACTTTCTACTACCTCCAACCAAAGAGAATCATTAATGAGACTAGCAATTTGTTTGGTGAAGAAGGAATAAAAAAGATATGACAAGAATAACTTCCAGCAATCGAATTTGCGTCAATCGATAACCGTTAAACGCATAACCTAATTTTCGTTGGCAGTTATTACTTGAATCCACGTCACTATGCCGATGAAACTATAATAATCACATCGATTGTTTTTGTTTTGGATTACTTAAATTCTCAATGCTAACCACTGACCAGAATGCACGTGCTTTTGAATTCAATCAAACGATCTGCGGTTTTGTGTGTCATTAATTGATTAGCTGCTACTCTTCACTCGGCCCCGCTTTATTTTATATTTCATCGCCCTTGCCACCAGCATTCCATCACTGCGACCGCACAATGGAACATGCTTTTCCGTGGGAAGCCACGTATCACGTACCAACCCTCGTGATGCGTGCTTCCCAAGCCGAGCCAATCCTCTCATCGTTATCGATCGCCTCGGCAAGTGTAGGTTGGCAAGATAGACAATTAAACAAATATCTTGCAAATACCCGCTCTTTCCAATTGCCAAGAAATGCATGTAATTTTGTATGCCTCTTTCTGACCGGATAAACGAAGCATTGCAATAGAATTAAACACCTGCAAACGACGAGTGAAAATGATACCTTTTTTTCTTTTCTCCATTTGTTGCCTCACGTTAATGTCGGTTTGTAAACAAAGACTTACCCTCCAAGTGGACAAATGGAGCGGGGTAATGATAATGGTTGGGTTCGTAATTGATATCTTTTTGGCGATCGCAAACATACGATAGGAAGGGTACAGCTGCTGTCACTATCAGTAATTGGAAAAAAAACTAAAACGATTGTTTTGACGAGTAGAAAACAAAACTTCAGTTGCGTCAAAGTTTGATAGTTGTTATGGTCATGGATGAACCTTCTTATGCGATTCTCAGAAAGCTCAACTTAACATGCTAATGTGTACAAAGAAAATCGAAACCCTTGATAACCGATACTGATTAAAATGGTAAATCTGTCGACAAGACCGAACCCTCTCACCACTTTCTCTGATTATCACAAACTTACTCCAATCTTGTCCAAACTCCGCACGGACGCCTGATGGACGCTGGTGAACGGGCGCACGGGAACGAGCGCCTTGCACATGATCGGCGCCTCCTCCCTGGGCGACACCACCGGATCCGAGTCCTCCTCATCCGACTCGCCTATGTCGGATGTGAGCGGAGTGCAGCTGTGACTCCGCAGCTTGCAGTGAAGCGGTTCGCTGGCGGAGCGTTTCAGGAAGCTGGCGGTAGTGGTGGCCGTAGCGTACGCCGCCGCGCCGATGATCAATCCGACCACCCCGGAGGACGTACTGCACGCACCTCCTCCCGGTGGATCTATCTTGAAGCTCGGCACAATCGGCGGCTGCAGTTCGTAGGACGAGTCGGGCGACGATAGTTCAAAGTGCACCAGCTTGGTGCTAACGCGACGTTCCGTGGAAATGCACGAGCTAAACGGAGTGGTGGTGGCCATTGGCATGGAGGGAGGCGAACCGTCGGCTCCATCGCCATCGTCGTGCTGCCCGACATGCTCATCCTCCTCATCCACGTCCGAGTGGGACGGTTCGCACTCGAACGAGTAGTCGTAGTTTTCGCCCCAAACGAGCGTCCGATTGAGGGCGTCCGATTCGCGTCTCACAAACGCCACCGACAGCCGGCGCAGGTTTTCCTCCGTCAGGGCCGGCGATACACAGCGACTTCCGTTTTCCGAGCTGTTCTCACTCGTCGTCGTCGTGGCGGTGCTGCACGTTAGGGACCGCTTTGCCCGGGGACTCTTCAGTCCACCCTCGAGGCTGTTGCTCTTTTTCTTTGCCGTGAAGAAGTTCAGAAGATTCCCGTGCGAAGGTTGCTTGGGAAGCTCCGAGTTGCGACGCTTCTGGAAGTGCTTCCGGATGGCGAGAGGCGTTCGTAGGGCTTCCTCGAAGAACGCTTTCGTAGAGGACGAGGACTTCCGAGCGGTGGTGCTGCAGCTTCCCCAGGGATCCTGCGCCTTCCTCACCGGCGATGGAGGGGCTGGTTTGGTTGCAGGTACCTCAAGACATGCGAGTTCCTCCAGCATCCGCTGCTGCACCGTCAGCTCGTGATGATCTTGCCCGCCCATCCTGGAGCTCCCCTTGCTACTGCACGTATCGTACTGATCCTGCTCCATCGACTCAAAGTCCGAATCGATGAACGAAGCGTCGGCCGGTGGCGTGAGCAGATTCAGCCGATAGTCTTCACCCAACCCGTCCACCCGTTGCTCGCCGGTTTCGATCCGTATCTTGATCGGTGTCGAGGTCGACCCGAGCCGGTCACGAAAGGCGTTCCGCTTGGTTTCGGGATCCCCCGAAGCGACCGCCTCCGCGTCCGTTTTCGCCTTCTTCACCACGGCGGCCAACGTGGCCTGCTCGTCGATCGCCGCTACCTCCGAGTCGTCCGAGCTGAGCCCGTGCTTGGAGTGTTGCTCGCACGACCGGCAGCGATCCTTACCACCACCGGAACCACCACCAACTCCGGCGAGCAGCGACTTAAACTCGAGCACATTCTCGAACGACGAATCGTTGGCGCTCTTCAGGAGGGCGATAAAATTCTTGCTCAAAACCGGTTGCAGTATGCTGGCGACGGCGGCCGCTTCCACGCATGCGGCCGCAGCCGACGGCGGCTGTCCTCCGTCCGTGCCCACCGCAGGACACTCCAGCACCGTGCGGACGCTTGTCGTCACCTCGATGCGATTACTGCCCGCCGGGCATCCGTGTCCGATGATGGTTTCCCGTGGCTGGTCGCGATCGTTCCCGATCGTCGCCTTCTGGACGAGCTCATTTTTGGCGTTGCCAGCACCGGACGACATGACCGTCCGCATGACGATTGTAATTTCAGACGACTTCGTCGGTACACATTCTCCTTCCGGCGTGGCTCCGTTCGCCGAATCACTGTTGTTGGCCATCGTTTCTTGTTTATAATTTACCTCGTCGATTTCCTAACACCACACCACTGCTTAGGACACACTTTCAACACACTGTTTACCATTTATGAAAGGTCTTGCCTCATTCAACGAGCACTTGCAGTGCTCCAGCCATTCGTTCTATCTTCACCACCAAGGAAAAACATCAACTGCGGGAAACACTTGATAAGCTCTAACGAATAGTATTCCAACTTTACCCATCGGCTCATCGCCGTTCACTTCTGCAACTGCCCTCCCAAGCACTTTGCGAGTAGTTTTTGGAAAACTTTGGAACACACAGAACGAGCTCGAGCTGCGGATCGATCCGCCCCGTTCTACATCACGATCGATTCTAACTTTCGCGACGCTCCGTTGCACCATCGCCGGTAGGTAGGTTTTCCACGCCACCGCGCGGGCCAGGGCGTGTGTGTGCACAGGCGCGCCTCTCGATGGGAATTGGAAGTGTGTGCGCAAAACGCATTCAACGGCAACGGCGATCTGCTACTGCCCTTCGCGCACCCATCGGCGCACATTCTTCACTTTCTTCCCACCCAACCGGCTCCGGGCATCTCAGTCCCGCACAAGTACATCCACACCCACACACTTTCTCCCGCCCTCTTTTCGCTCCTCTTGCATCGAACTACTGCACTGTAATCGAACACTTTGATTACGACGAAAGCCGTGGTGCGCATGCGCAAAGCTAGACGCGCAACAGACACGCGAAGCCCGGAGAATACGCGGCGGATTTTAATTATCAATCATTATCGATCCGAGCGGTGGGTTGGGGAGAAGACTGGAGCAAAAATGTTTGAAATCACGATTTCTTCTCCCATCCCCCACTCTGCCCCCACTCCCACTGTTCAGTTGATTAAAGCCGAGAGATAATGTCGTTCGGTGGAAAATACACGGGAGGAGGGTAAAGTGACTTCCGGGAGGTAGGTTGAAAAGTGGTAACGCATGTTACATCCGTTAATCTGCGGACTGGTTACAACGGCAGAAAGAGGTGCAACGATGCACGTTTGATAAAGTGTATGTTATTCTTTCACTTCCCTCCAAAACATGAACCTATCACAAGGAGTATATTCGTCAACTGATTTAATGAAAGTTTTGTTTTAAGCATTTGGAAAATACAGAACTCCCAAAGCAATGGAACAGTCAAATGATCACGATCATCCACGGTAATGGGCGACCACGTGGATGTCAAATCAGTAGAAAATCCACAAAATGTCAAAAAAGGAACAAAAAAATTAAAATAATTTAAAAAAAGGTTTATTTCAAAGATCACAGTAATGAAGTTCATTATTAGATTGTGATTTAAAAAAAAAACATCCTGGAACGATCGCGGATAATCTTCAAACGAATAATACGAACATGCATATTTGTGAATCTACTGTATAACAATAAACATGAATTAATGAATAACAGAACTGTATCAAAAATGGTTTTGAACAAATTTGAAACAGTTCAAAAGGGCATGAACCATCAATTAACGTCATGCAAATCAAGCTACAAGTCGTATAAGAAAACGGACCTTGTGTACATACTTAAACAAATAACATGAATAAGTAAAGTGAGATAGAAAAACCTCCTCAACTCCAGTAACTTCAATAATCAAATCATGTGTACCAATTTATCCAGTAATGCACAAATCCAGTGCGAAAAAAAGGACCCACGAGTGTGAGGTGTGTTAATGGGCCTTTAACTATCCGGATTTCCTGCACGCCTCCATCAGTTGTGGCCGTTGTAGCCGAATAGGCAAATAACAAAATCGCATCAACTAAAGGTAAACAATTTTAACAGTCAACTCGTTTACCCAACGCGACCCTGTGGCCTCGAACAAGATGCTGGTCCGTAAACACACCTCCTCCTCTCGCAAACAGGTGATATCATCCCCGGCCGGAGATGGGGACCCGAATCAAAACAATAACACCTGGAAAAAGGTTGTGTTTCGCTTGATTTTTTTCTTTTTTTTTTTGCTACACACTAGACGTTACTCCACCAACCTTTCAGAAGATTTCAACACCTACGGGTGGTCCGAGAACGAGTGCTACATTTTACTTCACAGTATCATAAGTTATTAATAGAATTCTCCAACTCCTTCTCTATGCGTGGTTTCTCGGAGCGCGAATCAGTTCGAACCGTCATGTACTTGGTAAACGTTCGCAACTGTGTCTTGTAGCATCGGTGAAGCAGACGTTTAACACGAACAAACAGCTACGTCATAAATTGATCCATATCGTTTCCATCCAAAAATGATGAACGCAACAGATACAACGCGTTTGGGGAATTCCCTCGCCGTCACACCATCACCCGAAGGTGAGAAAAGGTGTCCATCCGGTCGGACTGTCGCTAGCAGAGACAAAAATGGCGGGGTCGCCGCCATTGAAGCGGAAGTGCCCCGGCGACGGTGCTATACACAGGCGTGTCCGTATCATCGGTTCCGCAAAACCGACCTGACGGTGAATCACAGAACTCTGCGTAAGTTAACTGATAGCCAGAATCTTGTTTTTGCGCTAATGGAGGAAAAGAAACCGGATGACGGCATCGTCCATCACGCGAGGCTGAAGAACGTTTGGGGACCGCTGTTCGTTGTCGAAACTGTTTGTAAACATACACCCGTGCATGCACACAACATTGATTGATTGCGCTGCAAATGAACCTAAAATGGGAGACTTTAAGAATTTCTGTTCGCCGCTTCGTTTCTACCTGGTGTTAAAAATAGTCAAAGAACAATCGAGGCTCTCCTTCACTTAAAACGAAGAAGGCACATAACGGGCAATTAAACCACCATCTAACGTGTGTATTGAATGCAAATGTACACCTGTCTTTGGATTGTTACAAGAACTAGCATCAAATGAAAACTTTAACACTTTTAAAAGACACAACTCCGAACTATCCATTCCATGACGCTAAGGGAGCACATACCGACCGAGTAAAAATTATTTTGTATATGGGTCAGCGTTGTTCAATGTGCGCAATAAACAAAAAAGAAAAAGTAGCACACAGAATCTCGAACCATTTTAATATTCTTAACACGATCAACGCGAAGCGGTCGTGAGTGATATAAATCCATCACCGAAACGAACGAAAAAACAACAGCCGAATGGAAGAAAAAGAATGAATCGACAAACATCGAGACGATTGGGAATTCAAAAACCACCCACAATGACATATAACCAAAATTTTTACGATCTTGTACATTATTAATGCAAGAGGAAGCGCCTGCCCAAGAGAGTTTTTTGATAACTATTATCAAGTTAAATGTAACCAAACTTGTTCAAACGAAAGAAAACAATGCAAACCGATGATCTTCCAACCATGTCAGGAATTTGTAAAGTATGCACTGCAGTGTATTGAAGCACAATATATTCGTACAACACTTTCTACAAAATGGAGAGACTGGGTTTTATTAGAGAGTAAACATGTGTAAAAACAATAGAATCGCGTTGTAAATCACTCTTCACGCGGTCCGCAAACTACAATGTTATCGATAACCGAACCGTTCACAAAAGTGTAAAACGCGGAATTTTTATCAAAAATATCCACCACCCCCACTCGAGGAAACGCGCAGCACCACTTTTGAGGTTTATGCTTCGGCTGTCGGCCATTGGTCACATAATGTTGCGCACTAGGCCTTCCTCTTCCCGCCAGACACGCAACCACCAGACACGGAAACACTTTTCTCATTTCACTCACAATGATTGAGGAGCTCGCGGCTCGAAAGTTCGGCCCGAATGCCGAAATCGATTCGACAGCGATTCACGTTCGATCCTCGACGTCGACGTGCCGGGCAGTGCCGGGAGAGCTGCTGACTGACTGAAGTTCCCCTCGTGATCGACACGACCAACAACCCCGACCCGGGCACGGTTGGGCGCAAAGCAAAAAAAAGCAACCGAAATCGTCTCGTCCGGATTGCTGTCGGTCGCTTCTTCGCCGCTCGGCACTCTCGTCGAACGTTTTCCCTTTTTCGCGAGGGATGGTACGGAGCGGCAACACAGCTGCACGCCGTGGTACACGCATTTTACCTTCCCCCAACGTGATCATTGATGATTCCAGGGCTGGGATGCATCGTCGCACACCACCGCGACTGAACCGGTACGTCATCCTTCCGACCCTTCCATTCGGAAGCAATAGGAACAGAGTGAGATGGTTGGAAACCATGGAAAAAAGAATTCCCTCAACTTCCGCTGCAAGGCGATGATGGGGACGTACGGCCACCTTCCTTCCTTCTTAACACATACAGACAAGCTCGGGCAGAAAGAATCTTCCCTTTAGTTGAACAACCCTCGAACCCGAGCGGAGGATTCCCGGACGTGCGTGCACGTCATGTGTTCACTGTCACGGTCGACTGTTTCTTTTCTCCTTTCCATTTCGTACTACACATGTGGGTATTGTAGCCATCATTTACTTCCAAATTCGATCTTTCCCCGCGCTGGACCCCGCGCCGTACGGTTTCTTCTTCCGCATCAACTTTCTCAACCACGGAAGGGAAGGGAGTGTTGAATCGGACCGATCGAGACACGACGCTCTCTTTCACTCGACTTTTCACTTCGACCATATGCACTTGCACTTTTTCGCATGATCATGATGATGATGGTAATGATGATGAGAGTAATTGACAGAGCACACACAGCAAAAACTCATCCTAGCCGAATGCAAGGGACGATGCAAATACCAGAATAACTAATAAAAAAAAGGTAAGTAAATATTCGATCGTTAAACCTGTTCTGATGACCTCAGGACATAAATGACCATCGGGCACAGGTCAAAGGATTTGCGAAAGGATTCACCAGTGAAATTAAGCTGCAAAGCTTGTGTTCGTGGTTTGGAGGGATTAAAGCAAAGATTTTTACCCCCATCTTGTCAGTTACCGTTCAGAAAGCGACGCCAAAGGGGAACTTTAACATGAGCCAGGTATTGAACATGCACTTGTCGTTCATTTGCGGCTTCTCATTGTATCCATATGTATGCATTACCTGTCATAGCAACACCTAATTGTAAAATGCAAAGTTTCATCATCCGATCACAAAGGGGAACCGTGTCCAACTGCAGTCTTATCAGAATTCAAGCATTCATTTCCTATAACTTTATGTATTTTTATGTGGCTTTTAAAACTTGGTGTATGCATAAAAAAATTCTTAAGCTGATAAATATTGAGGCGGTTTTTGATCGCGTCATCGAAACCCCCGTAGGCTTGCGTTACGCCAAGATGCACTGGACAAAGAAGGGAGCACATGTTGCATGGAAAAAACCTTCCATTCTGCTTCCAGTAAAACCAACCACGAGTAACGTCTCTCGAAGGAGCGAAAAACTCCTCACAAACCCGTCGACTGAAGTCAAGTTGGGAAAGCAAAGGGTCGGCATCTTGTAGAACAACGATAATTAAATATCACATTTTAACGGGGAAGAAGCGAAGCAGTTTGACCCCAAAGAATGGTGCAGAATAAAGCCAAACTTAAATAAGACAAATGCCGTGTGTATGATAATGCGATCGATGGAAGGAGAAAAAACAAGAGCTGACTGACCGGCTGTAGAAGGTGGACGAAATAGTCTTCCCCCAATGTGTCCTCGGTGCCATCATTTACCTTCCGACGTGAGACGTGTGTTCAGCTTTGGTAAGCAAACGCTGTTACAACCTGTTCTCAGCCTTGGGGACAAGGTTAGAAAAGGACCGTACCGAAGGAAAGAGTAGCCGTTACAAACAAAAACCCCTGACAAGGTAAAAATAATGAAACAGGCATGGCCGAATCAGGGAACAGGTGAAAGATACGTTGGCGGGACAGGACCAGGACAACCCCTGATGATCCTGAAAGGAAACCTGGCAGAGTCAGAGAGAACCAGAGCAAGTTTCCTTTGCACGCCTGGGACCATGCGAGGGTTTTATTTAAAGTTTCAATTTTGTAGTCCCATTTTTTGTTTCTTATTCCACAGCACGTGCCGGGGACGAACGAAGAGGAGACTCATAAAATGAAATTACCTTTGCTGAACGCGCGTGCCACAGCCGGCCACCAGAATATGGACACGGCCTGTTTCGTCACGGACCCCATTTATTGGATCGCATTTGATCGACCGTTAGATTGGGCCGCTTCGATGCTTCGATCGTAAGTACGCAGAGGAGAGCATATCCTTTTGTCGACACGGGGATGAAACAGCAACATGGGACAACAAATAACGGCCATCTCTTTTCAAACTTCATCTCGTACCTTTGGCTTTTGCTCGTTCACTTACCTGAGGAAGAAAATGGAAATGGATAAGATAAGATTAGTCCTGTGGCATTCCACTGCTATTTCGGTTCATAAAAACAGAGTTAGTGAAAGATGTATGATTCCTTTTTTACTTTTAAGACGTCATCGATAGCCAGGTCGCTTATATTCTTGATAGGCGTTCAGAGTTCGAAGATCATGCACTAAGACTCAACGGGTGAATTAAATTGGTATTAGATGAAATGACTTTGAAGATCAACTCCCCTCTTCTCACCATCCTCACCATCCAATTTCAACACTTACTTAGAGAACGAAACTTTACCCTTCAAGGGCTAGTTAGTGAACAATTAAATACAACATCGTTTCGTAACGTTCCGCGTTGTCTCAACGATGGCCATTCGCTAGCGAAAATCACACAAACATACGTTTCAGGCGAAAAAAAAGAATGCATCCGTGCGGCATGACTCACACGAGTAAAACGTCTTTCTAGTAGACTGAACAGGGTAGCATTAGGAAACGTTCCCTTATGACTAATACTTTTGTCGGCTTTTGATAAATGTTATTGGAAAGTAGATTGAACCATCAAACTTCCGGTCGCTTAACGCACCCCTTCGAAACGGTTTACGATCGAGCTTCCCCCAGCATTTCACTACACAGCTTCCGTCTTACCGTTGTTATCTGCTCCGAACCATTGTAGCCACACACCAATCCACTCAGCACCATCTGCACAACGCCATTCGGTTTCTTCTGGTGCAGCTCGAGGCTGGATTCCGTATGCATTCGCTTCGGCAACACTTTACCCCGCGGCCGGGGACAACACATGAACTTGGCGAATGAACCTCCCCCCGAAAGCTAAAGACGCAAAATCAAAACGGTTCTACCGCGAAGAAGTTTTAGTTGTATCAACTAGGGGTTGGTTTAGTTAAAGATGCATCATCGCTTTGCTTTGCTAACGATTGCACGTGAATTGGAGCAAACTGTAGCCCAGACTGACGACACTGAGGGCGAACGGCGCAATCGAACAGCCACTGACTCGATACTGGCGTGACCAATTTGCCATCGGTTGCACCGTTCAGTCCCCGCCGTACGGCTCCACGTACCAATACCTACAACCAATGACACTTGAAGCACTTCTCAATCGACAGTTCCGATAACGAACGGCACCAACAGACCAGTGCACCACTACTGCCATCGACAATCAGTCCCGGGCCCAACAACATCAACAAGCGAGAAGACATCGGGTAAATACTAACTCGAACTCCGTCCATTCCCAAATGATGGTCGGACCTACGCAGCCTTATCAGATAAGCGGACGAGGCGCGGCCAGGGCGATAGGGAATTCGGTGCTGCCTGACAATATCAGGTGATATGGTAAACAAAGACATTTCGTTATCGAATAATTTTCTTTTAACAGAGAGAAATTTGATTCCCACCAAGCTTAGCATAGCCTACGCGGTGGAAAAATCTGTTGGAACTCCTTTGCCTGAGTGTGAGTCAATTCTGAAACTCAATTATCTGATCGCTAAAGAGCTAATTACCCGTTCGTGAAAAGTGTTTACACGCAATAGAGTGTAGAGCATGCAGGCAATCCAATCCAGAACTATATTTGATCACATACGAAACAAGAGCTTCAACCGAAACCTTCGGTCATCGTCGGTTCAATAGATTCACCCTCTACGGCCGGTGCGCCTTAGTCGCTATCTAGCATCACAGCCATCGGCCGGGCACCCAAGCAGGGCTCGACAGCGGTCACCCGAGTGCCGCAGAAGACCTTTCCGGTTAATAGTACTCAATTGGCATCAATTAAACTTTTAACTCAATCAATTTCAATTTCCTCTCCGTTCCGCTCTAGGCAGAGGAAACATTGCACCGGGTGTCATTATTGGGACCCGGTTTGGAAACACAACCGCACTGAAACCAACCTTGACCAACGACTGCGAAAGGTGACATATGTTTGCTGGAACTTAGATTCGAACTTCTTGTGCAATCTTCCGGTAGATTTGTGTATATTTTACGATCTCACTTCCTCAGTGCTTGTATTAAAAAATTTGTCCACACTATCACGCTGCCTCTGAATTCTCGTTTTCTCGATGTAGTCGCCTACTTCTCGAGCAAGAATGTGTGTTCTACAACATTACGCTTTCCGCGTGGGCTACTATGGATAGAAAAAGATCCATCCAAATATTAACGATGATCATGAACTTCCTCATTTCATTCGAAGAACACACATCTTGACTACCTTTTTGTAGCACCTGGGGGAAAGCTCGAGATTCTACACATTTCAGACAACCACCTGTCGTGATGCAACCCAAATTGCACAAAGATCACAGCCAACCAGCCACATATCTTCCAACAAACACCGCACAGAGTATACCGAGTACTGAGGAGATGGTTTTGTCACTTCCTGAACCCTGCCTGCTTTGCAGCTTAATTTCAAACTATCGTCATCCACGAGACGCGACTGTCTTCATCTATGTTCATTCCCGCCCCACCAAGGGCGGATTACTCATAAGAAAATTCCACTCATCGCACGACTCCCCCGACGTCCCCAGACATCAATGGTTAATGATTCAATGCATCTGTCCGGTTGGTTGCATGCTTTGTGGTGTGTGTTGGTTAAATGCATCTCAATCGAGGTTACGACCGTTCTCTACAAACTCTGCCTCGTCATTAGCTCGACATGTGTGTCAACCGGGTAAGTGTACGTCTGATAGAGCACAACCAATCGTAGTTTCGATCAGTGTAATATATTAAAAACAGCAAACTTACCTCATCGTATCGCAGATCAGGCTCACTGTAGGTCGCTTCCAGCAGCTTCAGTCCGCTTAACCTCCGCTCACGATTCTTCTTTTTCGAGGGCTCGTCTATTGGGCCGACCGTTTCGTCGTGCTTCCCCCGGCCGGATTCTTCAGCGGTGCTCTTCCCGAAACCACCTCCACTCCGCAGCTCCTGTAGGCTTCCCCAGATGGCCGAAAATCCTCCACTCAAGCGCTTAGCCGAACGACTTTTTCTGCCAGAACCACCGGGCGTACCGTTGCCCGGCTTATGGGAACCTTTGCGACCACTGGAACTTCCTTCACCCTCCAAACACACACCACCGTTTGCTGCTGAAACCCTTCCATGTCCGGTACCATCGCTTGCCGAAAGCGTTGAGATGTTCTCGAAGCTAATGGAAATCGGCCTCGGAAGCCCGAACACTTTCGGACTGAGCTTGTATGCCGCCAGCTTATCACCCCGATGGCGGACACCTCGGTGCTGTATGTCGTCGTGGTGGATGGCAGCCAGTTTCCCCGTCGCCGATTTACTCGTGTGCGTCGTGCAGGCTTTCTTTGACCGTTTCACCGGTTTCAGGGGCTGTAGGAACACGTGCTGACTGCTTCCATGGTCTTGCGGCGCACCGGCTTCATGTTCCGACACCACGGTGCCATCCATTCGATCGATCCCGCCAGCTGAGATGAGCGTAAGATCGTCTATCGAGAGTTTCACCTTCAGCCGTTCGTACGCCTCCACGTCGAGCAGGACATCCGTCGGGGCACTATCGTCACCACACTGACCACCACCGTTGGCCCGTTGCATCATCGATTCCTTCCCGAGGGAGAGGATCATATCGTCACAGGAACGTGCTGCTAGCAGACTGTTTTTCACGTTATCATTGTTGTAGCGATCCAGATCGAGAAAGAGATTCTCCATCGGGGGCACATCGATCGGTCGTTCCTCGACCACGTTTCCTTGCTCGTCCAGCGTCCTACCATCGTAAGCCCACGGGTCCTCCATGATACCCAGCGGCATCAACGCCTCACTGTCCGGTGGTTCCAGTCCGCGACTCGCTTCGTCATGCATGTACGCGTTCAGTACGTTCTCCTTCGAGGGCGATCGGTCCGAGGCGAACGCCTTTGGGTCGGGACGTGCACGAACCGTTAGTCGATCAATGAAACCCCCACTGAACCCTGCCGAAGTCGAAGGGTAGCTGTAGTCGGCCGACTTTGACTTCCCGTGGACAATCTGCAACCCGCCGTTGAGTCGGGAAGAATGGGCCGGTCCCACTACGGCGCCGTTCGTGCTACGGATGTTCCTTATAGGATTGTCCATTTTCGACGGTATTTCGTTAATTATTCCCGCCGGGCGCAAGAACGGATGCGACTTCCGGTAGTGTGCTCGCACATTCGCTATCTGTTGCTGCTGGAGTAGCCGCTGTTGCTGCGGCCCAAGCATACCCGGGAAATCCACCAACAGTATGCGGTCGGAGATGTTCCGGCAATCGTTGTGAAAGCCAATACCCGAGTCGGAGTTACTCGATGTGGTAGTTATTTCACTGTGATTACTAGGCTGCGGCGAATTTGCTGCCAGGACGTCATGTGCGTCCCCCTCTGCTCGCGATGGATTCAATCGAGGATCGGAACGATTCCGAGGAAAGCGCCCGGCACCGCCTCCATCCAGGTTGAGACTCCTCGCCACCGGTGGTTTTCGACTTCCACTCCCGGACCCCCCTTCACCAGGTTTGATGGGGGACTTTAGGCTGTACATGCTGCGTATCAGGTTGACCACGTACTCCGAGTTGGACGGGAATTCGAGGCACAGGTTCGTGATAGGGTCTTTCGTGCAGACGATCCTGAAGATAGCGGCCTTTTCCAGGTGCAACTCGTGCTCCACCGCCAACTTTCCATCGATCACAAACACATGGCAGCTATTCGAGATGACCACATCCTTGCGCGGGTGGCTCATCAGCAGCACATCGTCGGCGCTGTCGCACATCAACCCGTCCGCGTAGATGGCCGAGGTGACCAAGCCGAAGTATTTGTTATCGCTCTCGCTACTGCTGCTGACGTAGCTGAGTCGGGCCGAGGCGTACTTCGCGATCAGGTTGTTGCTTGTGTTGGTCAGATTCAAGCAGGAAGGCAAAATGGTCATCAAGACGGTCGTTGGGTTTCGCTTTTCCTGTCGCATCTTTCGGATGCAACTGCGCACCGTTTGCAGCTTCGAGCTGGTGGCGATCTGTTTGGGCATCTCGATCGTCCCCAGGTACCCTACGACGGCCTGGTACTCGAGGGCCGAATGTCTCTCCTGGCCCGACGGACCGGCACACTGTCCTCCGGCGAGCTCATCCTCAGCCGACCCCAGCTGCACCGAGCGAACCATTGCACTCACGTTGGAAATATCACAGCTATTGCTGGCGTTCGGACTGTGGATAACGTTGTACGCCGTCGTCCCGGGTGGAGAGGAGTCATTAAGCGTCAACTCATCCTGGCCCGCCGGTCCACCTGACCCAGAGCCTCCACAAATGGAACGTTCGGAGCCACCAACATTCGGCCCATTCGAGCCTCCACCCGCACCTGCTCCGTGCGTCATTCCGGACGCAATGCCGCGGGAAAATTTAGCCTTGTGCGGATACTTTGGCCGTGCGCGTGCCTGCTGCCCGGCATGCTGGAACAGAATGCCCTCATCCGAACTGTCCGAGTAGTAATTTTCCGCGATCGCCATCCGGATCGTGCCGTGAGTGCCGCCAATCAACTGCACCACCGACTCATGTGGCAGCTTCGACACGTTCAGCCCGTTGACGGATATGAGAAAATCACCCGCCCGGAGCCCGGCCAGATCCGCCGGTGACGCGGTAACGATGCAGGACAGTATGCACGGCTGCTGGCCGGAAATGGTAAAGCCGAACCCATTCGAGCCCCGGTTCACTTCCACTGTCCGGATGCCGTAGTTCGAGCGCTTCTTGCGTCTCCGATGCGCCGCTCCACCCCCACTAACACCCCCACTTCCCGCGCCAGCGTGCATGGTTGACCTCTTTTACCCTACACCACTCTACGATTGCACCTCACGGGGGGTTTCTACCCCTAGATTACTTAAATTATAGAATATTCGAGACACTTCTGCTTGGTTGGACTATTCCCTTTTCTTCTTGTCTTCGATACATGTGGTACGTGGGCAAAATCACTTTCTTCCGCGAGGATCGAAAAAGCCCTACGCGGACACTATTGAGCTATACGGATGAGTAACAACATATCGGACGGAATTGTTTACCGAACTGGGTAATATTTGCACGATGCTTTTCCATTTTGTTTACCATTTCGGCTACTATTGGTTCAACTTATCACCACGGATCGCCACGGCTTTCTTGTGCACTTTATTGGTACCGATGATCCGACCCCTTCCTGGTGCTGCTGCAGGGGGTTCAGTGGTGTTCATATTATTGCTGCTGTTACCGTACCTGCATTCCTTCGCCAGTTGCGGGACCATTTAACCACCAACACAATCGTATCTGCGCAACCCGTAGCAACCCGTAACGGGTTTGCAGATGCTGGGCCACGATCTCGACTGCTGAAAAAGCAACTCACTCGCTGCCGCAAACAGCGCACTGCACAAATGGTTCCCGAAAAAAATGCATTTTTCTCGTAGAAAGCTTACGGTGGACGAATTATTATTTTCCACGAAGACGATCGTGCTTGCTGATCGTAGAAAGCTGTCAATTATGAAGCGACCATACGCAATGCGGACACACGCACACAGCCTCCGCGATTTTCTCTTCCAATCTTGTTTCCTCTTGCGAAGAAGAACGCTGCGAACGCGAAAGTATGTCTCTCGGGAAGGCTAGTTTCCTCTGTTTTCGCGTAGCTTTGCTTCAAACATTTACACTATTCTCGCTTATTTTACCACTAAAGAAACGATTCTAGTTGGTTTGAGATTCGTCACTGCAACCAAACGGGATGGTTTACAAGCATGCGCTTTGATTTAACTCGCGAAAAACAGAAGATTTCATCGCGAACGTAAACAAAACGAACCTCACGAACGACGCGTTGTTTTGCCGTTTTTCTTTTCCGATCGTTTGAGGCACTTCAAACGAAGTGACGTTTCGCCCGTAGCCTTTTCAGTACGCAGCCAAAAGGGTATGTCCGCAGAGTACACCTTCGCTTGTGGTCGCTTTTCACTTATTTGGAGTAAATTTCGGGATGGTTTTGTGTTTTATTGCATCATGGCATCTTTTAAATTTCAATTAATGTATATAAATGTAAATATAAATGTAAAAATGAATATTTAACTAGAAGCTATTGAAAGCTCATATGATTACCATCTGTCATGGAGCACATGTGAAACGTAAACATTCGTACCGGCCAGCACAAGAAATAGAAGTTCGTGCCGCTCGTGCCGTTTGCATTGCCAAATGTTGGCATTATTTCGTCGTGCAGTAGTTTCCGTAGAATTCCATCGTTTAGTACCATTGGTGAAACAAAAAATACGCTCACACCGTTCCGTAGTACCGAAACCGTCGCTGCTGGACGAGACGGTAACCAAGAGATTTGTGGTCGAACTAGCAGCTGCCGTGGAAGCAAAGTTTGCGGAAAAGAAGGTTGAGGCACAGAAACGGATGGAGGCACGTAAAGCTAGACGGGAAGTGGAGCAGCGATACAACGGTGCAGTTAAGCGACGCAAATGGGAAGATCCTCCGGATGATCCGGAGGCGGTGAAAAACTTCGATCCGGCTTCGCGAGTGAAGCGTCGCAAGAGTATTATTTTGCTGGGCTACTCGGGCGTGAATTATTTTGGCATGCAGCGAAACCCCGGTACCAAAACGATCGAAGAAGATCTTCTCCGGGCGATGTTGAAGCAAAATTGGATCAACGATGAGGGCTTCCGGCAACCGCAGCAGATTCAGTTCCAGCGAGCAGCACGCACGGACAAGGGAGTATCCGCTGCGATGCAAGTTGTTTCTATTAAACTGCGTAAGGCTTTACAAAAGCTGTGTCATTGAATGATGATAACCGTCCTGTTTTTCTTCTTTCAGCCGATAGCTTGGATGTTGAAGCGCTAAACTCCGAGTTGCCTTCAGATATTCGGGTGTACGCAGTGAAGCGCGTCACCAAAGGATTCAACTCCAAAACAAACTGCGACGCACGGACCTATACCTACACACTGCCCACGGTAGCGTTTGCGCCAAACGACGAAAAAGTAAACATTTTAACGTACCGTCTTCCGGCTGAACGATTGAACCGAGTGAACGAAGTTCTCTCCCTTTACGTGGGTACCAAGAACTTTCACAATTTCACCAGCCGTAAAGAGTTTCTTGATCCATCCGTCAAGCGGTTCATCATGATGTTCGAATGTGATGCACCGTTCGTCCCCGAAGGTACGACAGCGGAGTTCGCCACCATCAAAATCAAAGGACAAAGTTTCATGCTGCATCAGATACGTAAAATGGTCGGCCTCACCATAGCCATCGTGCGAGGTCTGGCCGAAAGTGAACTGATTGAGAAGGCCTTCGGACAGGAACGATACGGTATCCCGACCGCCCCGGGACTTGGATTAGTTCTAAGTAGAATTCATTACGATAAGTACAACAAGCGATATGGCGAAGATGGCTGCCACGAGACGTTGGAATTCGAAAAGGAAGAATCAATGATACAGGAGTTCTTTAAACAGCACATTGCTTCCAAAATCGTTGAGACGGAAATGGGCACTAATTCAATGATGGAATGGTTAGAAAAATTGCCACTTCATAGTTATGAGCCGCGGGATGAGAATGATACGAGTGAATGGAAACCTAGGAATCAAAAAGCTTCTGCCGACGGTGACGATGACGAATAAAGGTGATGGAAGTAGGACGAAGAAATAGAACCGGAATAGTCTATAGTTTAACATCTATTTATTTTCTTGAATATCATAAACGTTCGCATCGAAACTAGCACCACGTTTTACCAAGACTGTTTTACTTTTCTTCAGGAGCCGCCAAACTGTCTACCGCCATTTGTAATACACCTTCGCGGGTCTTGTTCCCGCCAATGAACCCACTTTGGTGAACAAAATTAGCCCCAGGTATTCCGGACAGCTGCTCCAACGCTTCATCCCTTATTCCACGCCATGGTTTGGCCAGAAACTTACGACAAACAAAGCTGGACGGCTGGTTGGGTACGCATATGACCCTCCAATCGTTTTCGCGGTTGAAGTAAATCACGTACTTAGCTACCCCCGGAAGATTCTGCTCCTCTTCCAGCTGGTACAGATGCTCCTTCCAGGGACAAAACTGCTCTAGCTCCAAAATTTCTCCTGACTCGTGCACTGATTTTCGATTAGCCAGTGCCCGGGTGACCAAATCACGGGCTGGCCACCAGCTCTCAGCATAATACATAATTTTATCGACGAACTCTTTGCCAACGTATGCTTTTGCCTTTTCAAATCGTTCCAAACTGTTTGGCGCCGGTTGTGGCTCATTCCAGGCAGCATTGAACGAACCGACACGGGCGCTAAGATGTGTCGAGATGTTGTAACGTGGCTCACCGCCCTCAAACATTGGCACCCCGTTATCGATTGCATCTATTTCGCTGATCAAACCATCGTAAATCTTCCGGTACACGGCACGTAAACATTCCGGATTAACTGCGGACGGTAGTTTCTGCTCCAGGATCGCCTTAAGCACTTCCTCTCCGAAGAAGGTATACACCAGGCCAGCCGAACTGAGCCGAATGTCCCACCGACTGCCCAGCTCCGGTCGCAGAGAACGGAAAGTTTCGTTGAAGGATGCCTGATGGTGATCGTATCGGTGCCGGTCCCGGTCAAACGTTCCGCCCACGTCCACAACGATGTCGCATTGGTCCAGCAACTTCTGGTCCCGGGTTCGAACGATCTGTGCCGTTGCATATTGCGGTAGCTGTTGCAGCATAAAACAGGCCAACACTTCATCGCAGTGGAAGATTCCATCGTGCGTTCCTATCGTCAAAGTGCTGGTCGATGCAGCCTCTTGCTTTTCTTGGTTGATGCTCATGGCATTATCCGCGCTCGTCATGACTCTAGAATAATGAAGGTACACACGATTTAAAATTGGAACACACGCGGCTCGGGTAGCTCGAGAAGGATGTCGTGATGACTGGGTTATAAATGCCGCAAACAGCCTACTGCTTCGTGCGTACACCGACATATCTGACGTTTGCAAAAGGCGCGATGTTTCGTTATTTGACAAATCAGCTGAGATGTCTTGAAATTCAGATTCAAAGATCTACTCTATCATTACAAAATACTTACGCTTTTGCAGCTGCGGTTTGACTATTCCTACAGACAGTTTTGAGATATTTGTCCACGGTGGTTTTGCTTACTTCCACTCCAAATTCCCTCAAACACCGATTGGCAATGGCTTGCAAAGAGATGTACAAATCTTGCTCGACCCACATTCGGATGGCCTCTATCTGTTTATCGTTTAATTTCTTTGGTGTATTTCGTTGCCGTCGTTCTTTACAATACGATCCGGTCTTTAAATATTTTGTTACTATGCAGGACACCGTACTTTTGTGGATATTCATGTCCCTCGCAATTTGTCCTATACTGGTCCGGTCCAGGTAGGACCTCACTATTTTTTTCCTATTTTCGTTTGATACATCCGCACGTCGCCCCATTTTCTTCGTTGGATCCAACTAATTGCGCGGACCTTGTTTATCGTTATTTTTATCGATATGGTTTTCACGCTGTATGATTCCAACCTTGTGGTTTTGGAAGCAGAATCTCGTCACTACAAAGTACGAACAAGTACAGACTGACAGTGTACACGTAAACCTCTCGATTGTACTTGCTTTCGATGTCAACACTAGGGGTGTTGAATCGGGTTAACTGTCGCTTTCTGACAAAACCTAAGTTGATAATTACCCTGTAAACTAGATGCGCCAATCAAAACAACGGGTCTGACAGTATCGTCGTTTCGATTGAAAACAAAATCATTCGAGCAACAATGGCTCTTTCGTTTTTTACCAAATGTAGCGCCTTCTCGAGAATATCACCGTTTGTACGTAGTTTTTCAGTCACTTCAGTCAACCAGCTTAAAGAAAGTAAGATGGTGAAGGGAGTATTGTCAGCTGTGATTCATAACCAAGATGCTCTCTTCTCGGTACAGTCAAAGAGGTTACGGCGAATGATACCCTGGTGGTCAAGGGAGAATTCGTCCCATCACCGCGGCGAGATACGCTGATCCCGCAGTTGCTTGAGGCACGAAACAAAGGCGAACGGTTCTGTCCCCAGTGTACACTCGGGCTAGACATTAAGCATACAGATGTGCTGATTCTAAGTCAATACGTGCGTTCCGACGGTTGTATGCTACCACGCCGGATAACCGGATTATGTAAGCGACAGCAACGACGCATGGGCGCATTGGTCACGATGGCTCAGAAAGCCGGTCTGATGCCCAACCTGAACCCGTCGACCAGCAAGAAAGATCCTAAACGGCGCTATCAGTGGAAAAAGTATAACAAATACTACGACGAAGAAACGATCAAGTGTTAAAAAGGATAGGATAAAATAGAATGTTTATGTAAAGCATTTGCTCGGATGGTAATACATCTAGATTTACAATCAACTCTGAGTTGGCTTAACATAATTCCGAACACGACGAGTCCTTGCGTCGAGTAGTGCCTGTTCCAACACCTGAATCATGTGCTGCAGCATAATCGGATCTGTTTCCGCCAAAACCTCCCGTCTAGTTCGATCCGAATTTTTTGAAGATTCAGTTGTATCACGATCCGGAGAGGATGCGCCCAGCTTCTCGCGATATTCACTTACACATTCCTTGTCCAAATGAAATTTCATCTTTATGACCGGCGATGCTTGAGACCGTTGTCTACGCGAAGCTATGCGTCCCTCAATACGCCATTCTAGCTCACGGAAATACAACTCATCTTGACAGGATGCGCGTAGTACATTATCGACTAAATTCCGCTTGCTGATAACAAATTGCCAGAGAATTTCGCTTTGCTTCTCATTGATGCTGTCCAACGATGCAATGGCCGCATAGAATTCGCGTTCCGCGATTGCCAGTTTGGTGCTATCAATTAGCAATGCAACTAATGCCTCCAGTGCACCACGTACCGTTTCGTAGGTAGTAGAAAGCTTTTCTAGAAAAAGAACAAAAATTTACCATTGAAGATCATTAGACTCTCAGTTCTGTTTAGCGACCAACAAGACCTACTTGCAGCAACGGTACATTTCTTATCGTTCACTCCAGCGTTTATATATTCGATGGCCAATTTGCAGAACTCTATTAGGACTGAAAGACAGAAAAACTGGTCATTTTCACAATGGCAATAATGCACACCATCACGTCGTTACCTTCTTCTGGTTGTTCCAGTAGAAAGGCAAGTTGTTTGCCCTGCTCCAATCTTATTAAACGCGCCATCCTCCCTGCAATTCAACGAGCAGGCAAGCAGTAAA
Organism: Anopheles coustani; assembly: GCF_943734705.1. NCBI lineage: Eukaryota > Metazoa > Arthropoda > Insecta > Diptera > Culicidae > Anopheles > Anopheles coustani. The sequence continues at coordinate 32,790,776 of NC_071288.1, forward strand.
CAAATACCGTAATTCTGATACCAATCAACTCGCCTATCGATTACACCAAGTGTAAACAAATGGCTCAGAACTGGCCGATCCACATATTTATTTGAAAACTTAAAATACATAAATCTTTAACAAGTAAGTAGATATTTTACCTGCTAGCAAAATACACTTGAAGAAAAACTGAATTGAACTTACTAGTTATTCATTCCGACGGCATAGCGCGGATTTACAAATATTATTTTATGAATCTAATCATTTACCTAATTATTTTCACTGGTCAGCCGTACTGCGCCAAGGTGTATAAATATAGATCTAATTGATACACCTTGGTACTGCGCACTGTGGTTGTCAAAGATGCAAACAAAACAATTTTTGTTTGTCATTCTCCAACGCCGGTTCGCACTCGAAGTCCTCTTGCATTTTCAAAGATGAGTTTAAATTTTGGTGAAATTGTGGAACCTTCAACCCGTGCCTTTTGGGATGATTACGATGAGCAAGAAGAAAGCGATAGCCCGGCCAACGTGGTGTACGAATTCAAACATCCAGCACTTGCGTATGAAACCAAATGTAACCTTTTTTTTCCTTTCCAGTTTGGAATGGTTGTGTTTAAACGGACAAGACCACGCATCGGAGGAAGCAGCCATACAGAAAACCCTACAGGAACCGTTCCGTTTCGTCATCTTGGAGGGCCAAAAGATAAGCAGTTTTGTGACGACGGCCATTCTCAGGGGTAGCACCAGTCTCGCGTTTCAACTGTCCTGTGGCACGGTTAACGTTTTCCATCTACCAGCCGAGAAACTGTTGGTTTGTGTATCGGAGGAAATCGAACCGAACCTTTTCGGGAGTGTTACGGAAAAATTGTCCCGCTGGTTGGAAGCGACGGAATCGGTCATCACCATCTCGCTGCTACCAGCCGTAATGTACAAGGGAGCGTCGGAGCGTGAACAGGAGCAGGTTTGTTTTATCAAGGCCCTAAACAAAAATGTGTCGCTCGCGGACATAGGGCAATTGGAGGCACCCAATGTAATTACTGGAGTAGCGGGCGGTGCGGTTAGTTATCGTAAATTTCTGGGAAAAGATGCAGCAGCGTATGCATGTTTCCTTGACTCGGTCGAATTGGATTCGGTCAGTTCGGAACCAATTCTTCGTCTCCTAAAAGCTCTACGTGTCCCTTGCGCAGATCGGTATGAGCGAAAGTTTAAAACAAGCTCAAATCTTTACATGTAGACTCGTTACTATCGGATGCCGGTGAGTTCTTTTACTGTTTAATGTGGTATATCGGAAAATAAAAGGAACTAGCATATATTTCGCCACGATCCTTATGAACAACGGGACAAGAAAGAATGACCACAAACGCTTATGGATGTAATTGAGATTACATTTCGATACTATTTTTATTACTAGTTGTTCAGCATTTGGATCGGCTTCCAAGCCTCCCGATCCAATATCCCTTTCCCCACCCTCGTGTACAACTTGCGTTCGTCCAATAAGAAATTATTTAACAACAAATATGCCTGTCTTTAAAATGCACCACACGCGTGTGGGGAAATTGCATTGATACTATTGATCCCAGTCCGCTTCGGTCGACAAAAGAAAATGAAAAGCTTGTGCCACCCGTAACGCACCTCGATTCAGTCATAAAAAGAAGCTGCAAATGTGTTCTGCTCAATCCTTTACGCCATGTAGATGAAGGTATTGATATCGTCATCGTCTCTCCGCATGTACTTATGCTCTATTAACCACTCAAGCTGCTCCTTGATCATTTTCTTCGATGGCAGGAACATGTTTTTAAGTATATCCACCAGCTCAGCCTGAAACATAGAGAAAACGAGAACCGGGAAGAGTGACATAAATTAAAAACTATCCATACAGATAACATTTTCTGCCATACCTGCAGTGCAGCATTGCTTAACCGTTTGCGCATTTTCATGATCTTGATAATCGCTTCTTGTGTACGCAATATTCGCAGCTGCACGATCGACTGATTGTCCTCTTGCTGGGACCGCTCGGTGCTCAGCTGTAGCCGACCGACCAGATTCACCTTCCCGCGTCGCTGTGGTTTGCCATTTTTGATGATCGCAAACTCCTGGTTCACCCAGAACAGCGTGTTTTCGCTAAAGTCCTTTGGATTGCTGATGGCTGGCTCGTACACGAGCAGCTGGCGCTTCAGCTTGGGGAACGCTACCAGCGACCATAGTGTCCGCCGCAGCTCCGGATCGGGCAGCTCGGTGGCGAGACGAAGATTCTCGTACGAAACCTTCTCGTTCGGGCGTTGGTTCCACGCAAACAGCACCGCCATCTGGAAAGTGGTGACGTCCAGGTCGAACCGGCCAGTGTTGTTAGCGAACGTGATCGTTCCATTGCTCATGTGGTGATACCACTGGAGCTTTCGGCCCGAGTGTTTCTTCTTGTAGAACTCTTCCACCTCCGGAATGTAGTCCTCTAGCTCGAGCGGCAAGCTGACCGATACACGCTCCGAACCGCGGGCCCATGCACCTGCGTTCAGGATTTTTATGTTGATCGCATCGTGACGCGTCGTTTGGGAGCGGAATTGAGTGTTTAAATCTTCACTAACCTGTGCGGAGTAAAGGATATCTTTGAATGATTGCATCTAGTGAAATATTTTTGCGCCCCCGTATGTACCTTTATGTCCTGGAACATTCTTGCCAACTTATTTACGTAATCCGCAGGCATACCCACTTCTCGGAGCCACTCCACCATATCCTCTTCCTTTTCACTATCAGCGCTGGAGTCTAGAATAAGTCTGAAACAAATAAAAAGGAATACTTTGTTACGGTGTGTCCTTTGAGCGTATTCTCATTAAGGTACATACCTTCTCGTTAGGTGTGCCTTGTGGTAGCGCATAAAGACATCCTTATTGCTTACATACTTGAGCACCAGCAGTACATCTTTTAGGCGAGATTCAATCTCCTCGGTAGTCAGCCGCTTGCTGAATGGCGTTCGGCGCAGCAGCATATCACAGTAGTTGGCCAGCAGCTCCGGGCACTTCGACTCGGGCGTGGACGTTTTGATTCCGCGTGCGAGCGCCGTGTTTGAGGTGGGTAGCTCTAGCTTGAACAGTGTAATATCGTTCACGACCGTTTTGAAGGCCTTATCGCGCGCCGTCAGAAACCGGGGATCGTCGTTGAACGCCTCCTTCACCAGATCGCTAAACCGCCGAAACAGCTTCAGCAATCGCTCGACGTACTTCTCCGAGTCCTGCGTAATGATGTCGGCAGCTGCCACCATATCAGCTAGCCCCGCCTGCACGATATGTGTCTCCAGATCGCGCAGCATTGGATCCACACCGCCGGCAACACGATCAAGCAACCGAAACATCAACTGTAAGCGAACCGTTTCACGCGCCTCGATCAAAGGTGCACACTCGGCCAGCAGCGTCGGTAAGTGGTCACCAATGAGCACTGTTACACAGCATTGACCTAGCGCTGTGATGCTGCCCGGTTCCAGATAGCGCTCACCGCGGGCCTCCTCTTCGCGCAACTTTGCGTCCGCATACTCCATGAAACTTTTAACCCCGTTAGCCTGCAGCTGCTCGCTTGCCTTCAACCGGTAGAAGGCCGACGTGGCCTGCAGGTAAGCAGCCTCGAAGTTTTCGCGATAGATCTTCAGCTTGTCTTCGGCATTGGAGCACAGGTTGACGTAGCTTTCACGCACGCCAATGACGAGCTGCGAATCGAACGCTTCCCCGTTGCGCTCCGCGTGTACCAGCTTCATGGCGGACTCCTGTAGCCGATGTTTGATGTTCATGAAGATGCTCTGATTCCACGAGTCCAGCATTAACTTGCGCACGATCGAATCCTCCGCGTGGATGGGTTTTTTCGATGAGACGCTGCTGCTGCTGCCGCTACTACCGGCACTGGTTCCTGAGGCGCTGGCGGACGCATTGTGGCTCGATCCTGCGCCACCTGCAGAATTAGCCGTTAACGTCGATGACGACGACGAAGCCCCGCCACCGGAAGACGCAGCCACCGACGAAGACGACGACGACGAGGAGGAACTTTCCTTGCCTTTTAAACAGTTTTCCAGCTTGGTAAAGGGTAGCGGAAGGTAGTTGCTTTGTGTGAAAAATTTACGCCACTCCACGATGTACGCCTTCAGTAGTGCCTGCTCCTCCCGTTGGGCCAGCACGCGACACTGAGCCTGCTTGATGTACGCTACGATGTCCTGCTGTAGACTCTCGCTGATCTTCATCGCACCCTTGTCGTCCCAGAGGCACACGAGGTGCACGGCGTAGAACAGTTCCTGCCATTCTGATGGTGTGACACGCTCCTGTTTCAGCAGGCTTAGAACTACCGGTCGCATGTACGGCCATTTGTCCTCGAATGTTGGCTAAATTGAGGATGATAAAAAGAGAAATGGATTGTGTAGTTTAAATGTAGTTTAAGTTTACATTTTGGCACTAAACTAAAACCCGAGCAAGTAGACTTAATCTGTAAAAGAGGCTACTGTTTCTTAATCATCGCGGTTGGTAAAGTAGGCCTAAGCTGATGGGGTGGAACGAGGCCAACGCTCGAATGGTGTACTCATTTCCATAGTTTACTTCATCAGAAGGTCATCCATGGGGCAGTAAATATCATACGCAACCGAGAGGAGGTTTCGATTAGGAGAGAACCTTACTTCCTATCAAATGGTAATTCAATTATAAACAACCGGGTTACCTTTTGCATCATCGTATGAGATTGTTTCTCGCTTCAAGCCCACAAATTTCCACCAAGGGCAGCTAAAAACACTGTGTTCGAGCGCGCGCGTTACCGGTTGCACCGTATAATCTAAAACCGAGAAAAACTCTTCCTAGGCCACTTTTTTTCTTCCAAGCTCATAACTGTTCCATAACACACAGTTCAATGCGATGCCATATAGGATCCTATTTACCGGAAGATGACTCCCTTTTCTGGATAGTACTGCACTTTTGCCTTCACGGAGTCCTTTCACTTCATCTACACTTTTTTCCACACGTTATCTACAATTTGGTGCGTGTGCTGAATCCTGATCACTACTATCAATTATGTTTTTTTTTCCAACCGCCGATTGTATTTTCCCTCATCTGTTACGAGGCCGATCTCCTGTAATGATCCTGAAGAGTTGGTTCCACGTTTGACTTTCGGATTGTGTTTGTGTGTTTTTCTTTTTTTATGTTGAACGTTGACTCCCGGAAGATGGAGAAAGTTTAGCCGACCGATGTCGCGTATTTTTAACCTTTTTCTTTACTATTATTGCTAATCACGGTCGTACCGATCTGGCAGCAGGAGGATGCATAGCATCGACTTGTCTTGGCTTCAATCGTTCAAGTTAGCGTGTAGCGACTACCGCACCAGAATCAACTTCCAGAAACCACGGATAGCTGGACACTCGAACGAAAAGTTTGATATGGTGCAACTGTTGGATGTTTTATTACAAAACTTCTGCCACAAATTAACACTCCAATTCCTTGCGGCACTGCCGATTTCGCTTCGTCTGGTCACGACAGTTTACGTTTGCCGTGAGTTGACAGCAAGATAAATACACACTATATCAGTATTTAATCATCTTGGTTGACAATATAGCTTGGCTCTTTTTCGCCACCGATAAACCATATAGTAATATCCTTGTCCCTCTTAAACGAAAAACATGGAAGAACACGCGAAAGAGAGAAAAGATCAAATATGCTAGGTTGTCATAAAATGACGTTTTCTCTGCAACCGAATTTGGCTGCGTACGTAAGTTTACTGTTATACGGAAATATTTTCAAATGCAGTTCTACTCCAGTTGTACGGTTACGCCAGTTGTCTTTAAGTTAAAATGTGTTCGAATTTCAATCCCCGTAATTTGTACGCTCGTAAAGTAATTGAGCTGCATTTAATTTAATATTCTTTTTCACTTACGTTTGCATAAATGTCATCATTAGAGAAATAACAGTTTTAACTGTCTACATTTTAACAGCACGCTTTATTTTGTAACCTGTCCAGATTGAGACGTTACAAACTCGTGACTTATCGTAAAACAACCGTTTGCACCGTGTTTGTGAGGCTTTATGGTTAAATGTTGGCTTGATATCCGTATGGTTTCAGAATTCATACCGGTATATTATGTTTGGTTCTTCTAATGCTATACAAAAAGTAAAAATGCTTTTCGATTCGAACAATGTAAGACTTCAAAACATTTAACTGACTATGCAACTTAGAATATAATGAACAAAAAGAGAGTATTAAAGGTTTCCTTGTGTGTATAGCTTAAACCCTATAAAAAAAAACACTTAAAACCACCACGACCAACAGCTATCGCACGACATGCAGCTGGAAAGTCGCATTCTTTCCTGCTACTGCCATCGCAAGCCGAGCACTTAGGTCTTTGCTCAGCTCGTGCCAGATACATTTCCCGATCAGCGATACTGATTCAATCGACGGCCTACAGATCACCAGCACCGTAAGACACATCCCATCGGTTGGGTTTGCCTGTGTACCACTCGTATGATGCTCCACGCTCAGTACCCCGTGTGGACGATGCTGAGGAAGATCCGCACCGAATAGCTCAATCATGAACTTTTTCAGCGTCGAGTGAATACTACGGCCGGGATGGATTTCTACCGTCGGGAAGTGATAGGCCGTTTTCTCGCTTAGCAGCACATACACTTGATTAGTGCTCTTGTTCTTGATGGCTACCACCACCCGAAGGTAGTTCTTATAGTGGGCCTTCCGCGCTGGTAGTATTTCACGATGCCAGTTTGGATCTTTCGGGGAGCGTACGCGATAGTTTCTGGCCAGCTCCACTATGGGCAGAATGTCGTTGGCGCGCAGGGACAATTCGTTCAGGTTTTGGCACCACTTCGCCTGAATCGACTCTTGATCCGCCTGGGATGGAGTTTTCAGCTCACCCCCAATCACGTTGCCCGTCAGGACGAAGCGAAACCAAGAACCACCGGCCGTTTCCACAGCCAGGAGCGTTGTTATTTCCACTTTCAGGCCAGTCTCTTCCAGTACTTCACGGGCACCTGCTTCCATAATCGTTTCGCCCGGTTCCATGCGTCCTGCTGGTAGATACCACTTGCCGGCGCACGATTCCTTTGCCTCTTGCATCATCAGCACCTCGTTGGCATCGTTCACGATCACACAGGCCACGACGTACGTGACCGTCTTCCCGACGATTGGTACGTAGTCTGATGCGGCCAGCGGTTTAACGCCTTGCGCTTCCGTAGCAGCGTTCTGTTCCTCCAACGTAAAGTCGCACAGTTCACTGGTCAGCTCGTCCAGATATTGTCCCTCAAGTACGCGCACTAAATTAGTTTCCATTTTGTCGAGCAATCGAATTGTAACAATATCGAATTGTAATCGTCGAATGCACCGTAAGGAACGAATTGGGATAGATGTTTTCTGGCACCCTGGAATTCTAGTGTTGCCGCTATTGATCTGACCTGGCGCTTGTGGTATGCTACAGTCCACTTCGTATTGAGATAAACGCTTAACTCACCACTATCAGATGGCAATCATCTACCAGTATCGTGCCGAACCAAAACCATTCAAAGACGGTCACCACGGCGCCCCAAAACCGACAGAGTCCATCTAACCACTACCATCAATTATCCCGCTGGTTTTGCTTCTTCTCCTTCACACCACCCGATCGGTTTCAGCCCTTTCTAACAGAACAACATAAACCGGAGTGGTGGTGGAGCTCAAAACAGGTTGGCTGTTGACTGTTTTAAGGAGCTGCTTTTGCTACGTAATCTCGGGAACACGAAATCGACATCCAGACCTGTATGGTGGGGGCTATCTTAGCGCTGGCGGCGTTGAAGAAAACTCTTTTAGCACACTCTCGACGAAAGTGACGTCCCACGACACACACCACGCCGAACCAGCTCCAATCTACCACCCTCTCCTCGGGGTGTCAGGTCTTGCGCCTAGCGATTCATTCACCTTTCGCCGGCCAACTATCTATCGTTTCTGTTTCGTCAGCTTTGTGATGCTGCGTGGACACAACTGAAGTCAGATGGAACCGTCAAAAGGCGGATGATCTGGGCAGCTTTACTCCGTTGTTTCGTTGTTGTGCTACAATCAATTCGTTCCAGCACACGTGTCTGTCCGGGTAACTTCTCTTGGATACACGTTGCTCGGCGCTGCAGGTTCCCTCGCCACGACACACGCAACTGGGACAAATTCTTTTCTATTGAATTCTTCCTCCAAAGATGTTGCTGTCGCTCGTAGCCTAGAGGAACTGCTCCTCCAACCATGCGTGCGCCCAAGGCGTGCTGAGACTAAAGCGAAGACTTAACGACGAAAACATAGCGGGCTGTGGAGAAATGGAAGGAAACAAACAGAAGAAAAAAGAACGATTAGAAACGATGGTTTGGTGGTGGGGAGATCCGCAGCAAGCCAAGATTCGGCTAGCAAAGGCGAAGGCGAAGAAGGTCGTAAACGGAATAAATGGCGATGGAGATAACTTTGATGAAAACGATGCAAACTGTAATAGGAACCAACACTAACAGTTCCAGAGCAATGCTCGAGCAGATTGTACATTTCCACCGGGAAAATACGCCGCTTTAGTAATGATGTTTAGGGCTATGCTTAGCGAACAAGACAATGTATTCCATAAGACCTAAGCAGGTAGCCTGTAATCAAACCCGTGATCGGGGATCTCGCTTTTTGGGTAATATGTTGATGAATTGTTACGATCAAATGCAACTGGAGCATATTATTTTTCGAAAATTATCACAGTTTGCAAAGGTTGGGAAATTGTAAGTTCATTATATTGAATCCATCCATACAATACAGCTTTTATTTAAACTTCACAAATATGAAAACCCTATCATTTTACGCCAAGCAAAGCCAAAGCAAATTCATCTGCAATAAAAGATACAATTTAGCCACAATGAACGAGCACAAGAAAACTCCCGGAAACAAATAAACATCCCGCTACAAGTAGGAAAAACGGTACGAGCTGAGGAATTTAATTGTTTCCAGAGCAGCATTAAGCGATGGTTGGGCGTGTAACTGGGCTTGTAAAATTGTATGTTGAACAAGTGTTGCGTGCTACATACCATTGGCATTGTTTTTGAATGTTTGATGAGTGGCAAATATGATATGAACGATTTGTAACAAATACCTTTGATAAATTACGGGTTTTTTCAGTACTATCCGTAGTTGTGATCAAGATCATCAGAATTGATATTATTGAATAGAGAATGTGATGATGTTTTTATTAAAAAATGAAATATTTCTGTCTAAACTTAAACCCAAATCGAGAAGTAATCGTATCTGTTGACGGAGATTGCGAATTTGAATTTTGAAAAACCCAGTACTAGATGCTAATTTAGTTAAAGTGTCTGGAGAGAAACCAAGTATCGATGGACCCGATCAATCAACTATGGTTAAAATGAAGGTAAAACAACCACAAATCGCATGATCGCCCGCAGACCATCGCCTTTGCACGTTTCGTTTATCTCCAATTGAGATCGCCGTCTAACGGCGGCACCATCCTCCCAAACCATACCACACCTCGATACGGTCCGGTACACTGTTTGGCGTATCACGTTGTGCCTCGCCATTTGGCATTTTTTTACATTTGCGCACACCTTGACTCACCTAAAAGCTATGCACATGACCCAAACGAAAGTCCGTGCCGTCGAAATGGGGAGGGTAGAAATATTTTCCCTTTTAAGCGTAGCGTCCATCATATCATCGCCAAGCTAATTTCCTTCGGGGTGTGATTTTCCACCAGAAAGCCCAGGAGAAAGCTGCACAGTTCCACAGTGCAAACTGCTGGTGTAATCGTGCCACAAACAAAACCACAATGAAATTACCTACAGACCACCGATATGGGCGGTACGATGATTTTCGTGCAAACCAACGGAACCATCCTCCAAAAACCAGAAATTATCAAACAACATCCCATTAGCTGTTGTTATGGTTTCGCGCGCAGCGAATGATTCCATTTTGTCTACGAAAACTGTTTCCGGTTGGATGGCTAGAGTGTGAGTGACCAAAGTAGGCTGCTTAAGCATCCTAATACTTTTGGGAAACATAATTTTGAACACGGACATTGGAAAAAGTATGATTTCATATTTTATTTTGGCAACATGTTACTAGGTTTACGTAAACTGGTTAAATTCAAAACCGTGGCAGTTAAGTAGTTCGAAGTGATACATCCGATCTGCATTATACGTGCATGGCACTTTCCTAGCAAACGCATCCCTTATCGTTAGATTTAGGGTAGGGGCCATTTCGACATACACAGTTTCGCGTATGTAGGTAGGAGATTGCCAACTTTCTCGGGGGCTGGCAAGACCGCATTGTAGGGGTGCTCATATTTGTATGGTAATAATAAGACAAAATCGCCAATGCGAACAAAACCAACTGAAGAATCACCATTTTGGTGTAAGGGGAATGTGACCCACAAAGTGCATCCCAACGACGCCACACAACTCCTCCAACCCCCTAGGGGGTTGATGGTGGGAACGAAGAACGACATTCCACCGATATAACCACCCGGCACCGAAGGAACGTCAAGGTGACTCGTTGCGCATAAATAAGCGTGGCGATGTTTGCTGCTTTGAATATTTAAAAAAAAAAGGAAAAGATCGAACAAATAACGGTGAGAAAGACAACAGGCGAATGGATTGGCAGCCGGGGATCGTTGGGTTATTCGCGAACCTCCTGTAGGTAGAACACTCCACCGCAGGGAAATCGAGGTGGTGATATTGAACACCCGCGACATTCAGAGATCGCGTTCGTTCATTAATGATCGATCGTAGATCGGGGACAGCTTTGCACCACCCCACTTCAAATCGATGTTCGGTGGTACTTGTGCGGCATCCTAATCATTTTGATGTTACTTTTGAGAAGTAAACTAATTTAATCATTATTAAACGGCATTAAATCGCAATGGTCAATAGATTATCAGAGTCTTATCAGAGACTCATAATCAGGACAGAACAGATTATGTTACCTGTTTTGTGCCGAATATTTCAAGCTTCCGCAGGAATTTTCGTCACCAACGTGGTCATCCTTGCTTTATCGCACCTCAAATTCCAAAGATATTTATCCGCATCACCATGACGATTGTGTCATCACCGACGAAAATGGAAATCATGTTTGGCTGGACGGTCGAAAACCAATTTCGAACCTCTACGTTTATTCTACAACCTTTACCTAACGCATTTCTCTCTAAACAGAGCCCATTGCATCTAATCATAAGGAAATAGGCTTTGTTTGGTGGTGATGTAAGCTGCTGCATGGGAGCGTTAAAGAAAACAAAACTTATGTAAACTATACTCGATCGTCTGAGATTCGATACGAGTTGTGTTCAAAGCAAAGTGGGCAGTAGGTTTGGTTTAATCGAATCAAGCCTTTGGTATGTGCATTTTCTTATTGATTTGTGACGCTCGCTTGCGTAAAATGAAACGGATGCAATGGACGAGGATTGGAGTAAGCAAATGCATCATCTGAACAGTTACGGAATTGGTTACATTTTCGTGCTCAAAATCCGTCTAAACTATGTTTAATCTCGACGGTATAGTGGTGCACTTTCACTTCTTTTCTTCCACCATCTACACCATCAGACCACTTGCCACTACCTGATACTCACCCACAATAGATTCCAATCTCATGATCCATTGGGCAGGGAAGCTGCGACTCCCAAATATTGTATTTCATGTGAAGCACTCTATCAGCTTGATAATAAATTAATGCAGCACGAAACAATACTCAATCGGAATGAGGAAAACTGTATCGTGTTGATGACCACTTGGCAACTATCCACTGGGGGAAAGATATCTGCACTGACATTGGAGCGTGGTCAGTCGAAAGATGTGCCGCATACGCAATATCGTGGGAAACTAACGAAGCACTGCTGCACTCTGTGAAAGGCGTAGGTCTCCCCGAGCACCAGAGCCGGTTTTCTTGTGTTTAGAAACATGGCAAGCAACCCACAATACGCCTGCCGAACATGGAGTGGGGAATGTTGATGTTTGATATGTTTGTTGGGGTACGAACATCAACATCGAGGAACAGTCATGTCAGAACATCCAGACTTTTCCATGCGACAGTTCTACAGCTCTCATCTCTTTTTATGAAAAAATCGAAGCATATGATTCAATAAAACAGAAAGCAGCTTTTGAACTCCTATTCCACTAAAATCTATGGCCAAACAACATGCATTTATTTATTTCAATTGATATTTTTCAAAATATTAGAAATGACTCAACCTGCCATATTTCGTTACCTTGCACAGTGCTGTCAATTTGGCAGTTTTATAGGCTGCGTACTTCACGTTACTTATACTATGTGCGTTACAAATCGTTACTTTAGAATGATCACATAAAATGATCGTCATAGATCCTTTTAACGACAATTTTTAAACCTATAGAACAGAACACGTGTTATTTTTCTATGCAATTATTTTCTTCAACATTTGATAATAATTTTCCTTTTGAAATCGAATGCAGAGGTGAGTTTGCGTTATCAAATAAACGGCATATTTCTTCTGTCAAAACTGTTTTGTGATTTCCATATCGTCAGTCATCGTAGTATTACAAGTTTTACCAGAACCATGCAAGTACTGTTGGAAATTTGTGTAGATACATACGAATCTGCTGTCGCTGCCATCGAAGGAGGGGCCAATAGACTTGAACTTTGTTCTGCCTTGAGTGAAGGTGGATTAACGCCAACCGTCGGTCTGCTTCGAGGGGTAAAAAAGTTTCTAGCAGAATGGTCAAAGAACACGGGTCGCACTGTCCCCGTCTATTGTATGGTTCGATGTAGACGCGGTAGCGACTTTCTGTACAGTCAGCCGGAAATGGATATCATGCTTTGGGATTTACAAATGCTGAAGGAAAATGGTGCTGATGGTTTCGTCTTCGGGGCCCTCGATGAATCCGGCAACGTCCATCGAAGCCAATGCGAGCAAGTGCTAAACAATGCGGATACCCTACCGTTGACTTTTCATCGTGCGATCGATTGTACAGACGAAAGCAAACTCTTGTCGAACATTAAGCTGATTGCTGAACTTGGTTTTACCACCATTCTTACAAGTGGCCTAAAACCTTCCGCATCAGCAGGACTGGACACGATAGTCCAAATGAGAGCATTCACGGAGGAAATAGAAAAGGTAAATACTCAGCCGATCCTTTTTGTTGTGAAACTATAAACTACTAAACTAAATTTTACCCTTTCAGTTAACAGGAAAGAAGATTGACATAATGCCAGGGTCGGGAGTTAAACCGGAAAACATACGCACTATTTTAACGGCTACTGGCTGTAGAGCGATCCATGGATCAGCAAGTGTTTCGAAAGCATCCAGTATTGCTAATGAAACGATTTCCATGGGAGGTTCCAACGTCGATGCACTTCCCTTAAACATTTGCAGTAAAAAAATGGTAGAGGAGTTGCGGAAGATTATTGCTTCGTTATAAGAGGTAAATATTATTCGTTGTGGTAAAACTGGAAGATTTTTTTTAACTGAAATCAACTATTGTTGAAATAAACAAGACGTCTATTGGATTGTACATCCCATACCGTGGTTTATTAATTCGTCACATGCACAGTTCGCTGATGTTGAGGGTGCAAATGGCAGTAACAAACGGCCCATTTATATTGGTGGTTATTGCAAGATGGATAGTTGTAGCTTTACGTTACTATTATCGAATCCCGCGTGGGGCAACTTCATAATTGGCGTTTTGCATTACCGCTTCTCGATCTCGGGGTTCGGATTGAATATACGATTGTACCTTCATCCTTGAAGCTTGCTTGCTTTCTCCTCGAATAACATATTCTGGTCAGAAGTGCTCATGTATTCTAAGTGATCCGTTTTATCTCCCGTGGTATTCTATCTCGTGTGCAACTCCATTTTACAGTGGGTTCCCTTCCACAGCCACTGTGGAGATGTATTACTTTTACTCAAAGTGTGTGATCTCACTTTTTGTGTTTTGTTTTGTTTTACGTTACTAGTGTGTTTCAGTTTCACCTAGTGATTAAACGCTCTGCATTAACTAAGGTTTCGTTACTCTTCGTTTACAACAATGTCTATTTTTATATGTATATATATACTTTGTTTTTTTTTTGTATTTTCGTTTTTTCATTCCTATTTCCTTTATCTTAGTTACGTCTATTTTTCCAATATACATATATTTTTGTTTCTTACTACCGGCCCACGTGCCACATTCAGCGGGACGAGAGACTGGTATACTTTTACTACGGTGCATCGGTTCAACCCACCCAACCCTAGTAGGTTCGAGAAGTAAGTTTGCTGAGAAATATTTTTTGTTTATCAATGAAAACCAAACCAAGATTAGTGATCGAAGACACTGGCAATAAGGATAGTATGATCCTGTAAGTTCCACACGGCCAACACACACACCGATACAAAACGATACCAACACACGCTTTCTTAACTGCTACTACCCATTTATCATTGTCCAGTGTGTGGCCGGATAGTGTCAATACCATTTCAACCCGTTTCCATACCATTGCTTCGATGGTCAGCAAAAAGAAAATCGTTCGTTTAATTTTGTTGTCCACGAAGCAAGATGCTGTGGCAATGGAAACAGTGGAACAGATCAAACACAACCGGTCAGATGGTAAGGGCTAGGATAATGACCATTAAATCTCTTTCGTTAGACAACAACGAACATCTGGACCGAAAACTAGACCGATAGTATTCGCGACATGGAAGAGGAAAGGACGTTGTTAAACGCGATGCAGAACATGATGTTTTTTTTTCTGCCTGCAAATCTGAGAGACCGATACATACGCACTCTGCCATGCTTTGGAATCTTTTGTTTGAAGGAATGTATTTTATAGATGGTTTTAGGAACCAGCAAACTTCATCTGGTCTTTCCAAAATTCTTCTCGCAACCATTATTACCAACGCCACAAAACCGTATACCACAATAAGCAAAAGTATACCGCTACCCTACATCCCGACCTCGTGCGCACGGCGAGCACGTTTCTTTTACCTTATCAGCCTAGAACGGAAAAAAGTATTAATTACTTCTTTAAGCTGGGGAAAAAACATTTGCAACATACATAGAACAAATACCGATCGTACAACTCTATCTCACGTTTTCAGCAAGTCTCTCACCAAATCTGCTCTGTTCGGGCAAACCTAGGCGGAAGTGCCAGCGTAAATCCGAACAGAGTGCAGCACTGGTGTGAACGTGCAGATGTTACTGTTAACACTCTTCAATTACTTGCGCCGTATTATGATGTAGACAAAGGCGATCAGATAGAAACAAAACAAAAAAAAAAGTTAGATAAAACAACTATAATATTTAACAACAATCATTTGCACACGGTGTGTTTCCGCTAAAACTTAAAGAACCTAAAATTCTGCATGGGGCCTGTGTGTTTGACAGAAATCAAGGGAGGAAGGTTTTTGTGAAGCAACTGCAACTAAACAGTGTAAAGAAAGAAGAACTAGTTCGCAATGACCGACTGGGACTATAAAATGGTGGGAATACACATTTTTACCCCTCCATTATCTCAAGCAAGTGGCGCTTTCAGTAGTTTGTATCTATTCCTGTTTCCTCTGAAGACGAGTCTTGCTTGCGAGCCAACCTTCCACAACCGTGGCTACGTTTGCAGTGAAACGACCAAAGTTGATGTTATAACTCGAGTGGTCAGGTCAGCTTTTGGGGAAAATACACACATGATTCAACAAACGTGCGGATAAAGGAATACTGTCGTTAATGGAGGAAAAAAGGACAAGGAACAAAATGAAAAGCGAAATCTTGCAGAAATACAGTTTGTTCCCAGTCAACAGTTTAAGTGCGGCTAAACTGTTCGAAATTGCTCGGCTAGTTTGGTTTAGATTGCATGTAGTAAGTGCAGCGAATTGCATTTTGAAAATAAGTATGCATAATTAAGTGCGAAACTGTTTTGTTTTTCCTTTACGTGCGTATCCTGCTTCTGCTATGCCATCGGATGGGGCTGCCGAAAGGACGCCTTTCGACGATGTTGTTTTGCGCTGGCATACTTCTCCTCCCCTTTCGGCAGCTACTTCTGAGCACAGGGCTGCAATTTAGTCATTGAATTTACGGTTCATGTTACTACCGAACAGAGCATTACGGATCTCCGGCACCAGCTGTTGTGCGATCAGCTCCAACCGGGACTCGAGGGTGTTGGAGACCTATTTTAAGAAAGAGAAACATGTTCCGATTAGTTTTTCATTTTCATTCAACAGATTGGAAATTTAAAAAAAAAACTAGAAACTTACCTTAATGCGTCCGTTTTGTGCCAACAGATCAACTCCACCGGTGGTATCGGCTGGCAGGAAACTCTCGGTATCCAAGGTCACTACCACATCAAGTCCGCACTTTTCCTTGTAGGACGCAACGGCCGCCGGCAGCACGTTCTGGATGATCTGGGCATCGACTTGACGACCACGGATAAGGACGTTGGCCTCCATCAGCTATGTCAACGGGATAGGATTTTCATTGTATCGTAAGGTTGTTCGACCATAAGAAAAAATACTGCGTAACGTACCTGCAGCAATCCCTGGGTGATGAGGTCGGTCAGAATGGTACCGTAACGACCCGCATCCCTCGTTACCTCCCCGAGGCGACGACGGCATTCATCGAGCACGCTGGTGACATGATCTTCGCGCACCTTCAGCACCTTCAGACGGGCCTGGTTGAGCATGTTCGAGGACTGGATCTTCTTCTGCAGTTCGACCTGCTTCTCTTTCTTTTCGTAGTACTCCATGATCTTCAAGCGCTGCTGCTGCACCAGACGGCCCTTCTCGATGTTGAACTCTTCTTCGGCCTTGGCGTCGATTTCTTCCGCCTTTTCGTTGGCCTCCTGCTCGATGAAGGCCATCATGTGCTTGATCTAGGAATAAAACACATTTATAAACGTCTTTTTTCCAGATTGCATGGTTTGTCTACCGCATGTCTCAAATAAGTAATTACTATTACAAAAACATTCAAATGTTTGTTGATCATTTAGAATCTTTTCTCGCATTCCTCTCCGTGTCATATGACACCAAGTCACAGTTACGTCGTGTCTGAATAATCAATTAGCTAATGTTGGGCATCTTAACGCGTTTCCAACGCTTAATAAAAGATGTATTTGAAATACGGCCCCAATAGAGCTCTACTTTCCATTTTCATTGAATTTTTAAATATTTTTCTTTCAATCAAGGGAACGGTTGTCACCGAACATAGCAGTGGGTCATGTGACACACATTTTTTAACCACAAACATTCCATTCGCCTAGGGCGCCTATCCGCATCGAGGGAAGATGTTGTTGGTGCCCCATGTTCGAGGATACCAAAAGTACATTATTGTTTTTTCCGGATCTGCGGTAAATATTGAGGAAATTGTGCATATCTCGAGCTATCTTTTCACCGTAAACGAGTAAACACTCGCCCCCCTTCGCGCTCGCTCTCTCTTTCTCACTTGCAACACTCACACGATTTGACACTTTTCACATGACAGGTCCCGTGACCCGATGGAACATGGTGGATGGGAAAACTGCAAATTTTTGCTGCAATCCTGCTGCTCGGATCCTGCTTGTTTTGCTTTGGTTTTACTACTAGGATCATTTCGAAGAAATGATTCCATAAGCACAACTTCCAACGCTTTGCAATAGCAACTATTGAACCGGTCAAACGACGGCATATTATGGGCTTAGAATTTAGCGGATTTGAAGACAAATTTTTCTACACGAGCTTTGCGAAACATTTACCGTACAGAATTTTGTATTATGGATATCGGCGGACTCACCTGTTTCTGAACATCAGCGTCGCTTAGAGCCATCTTACCAGCGGTGTTGTAATAAAGGTGGCAAACTACAATGTCCAAGAGATTTCGTGCCGTACATCAATCATAGATTCCCCAGACGAAATTGCAATACACATGAAGCGGAATAAGAAAAAAGGAACGATTAGCAACCCTGTCTTATGTAATTTTGATGAAAATGGTTACGATTGTTGCCGCACAAACTTACCGAAAAAAGGGAGATTTATTCCAGAGTCGTACTGCCTCCGCAAAGTCGACTAGAAGTGATCACGTCGTCGTACGTCTGCAAGTCTGATTTCGGCGCTACTGGTGAGCCTTGTGACTGGTCCTTCTATCCTGCTTAAACGCTCTCTCAAATAGATACATACTCTCTCTTTTACTCAATTGCGTTATCTTGCCTGCCCAATGTATTTGATATGAAATAGGTTTATTCAAGTGTTTATATCTATCTTCAAACCCTTTCATATTTAAAAAAATAGAATGATCTAAATCACAATAACCAGGCCTTAAAAACCTAGATTTGGGGTTAGAACAATAAGCAATCAGATTTTTTGTTTGAAAATATGTTTTCTTGTCCCTGTGGCTTGGTCCGTCCATTCCCGGCTTTCCTTTCCTGCCTTGCATAACTAGATTTTAAATTGATTGAGTGGAAATTCGTTAGGTTCTTTCCTTTTAATTTAAGCAAATTAGAGAAACGTTAGCGGTAGATTGAGATAAATAACATGAATTACAGTTGCGGCACAATTGTGCAGTTGAAATGGCATGAAAAGGACTGTATTTTCGCACCAAGAGCTACTCGGTCGAACTCGTTTTTCGCCTCGTGGGAACTGTCTAGCTAACCCGCTCCCTCTGTTACGAGAGATGTGGGCTCAAGCCATCGATCTTTCTTGTTCTCGCACACAGCTCCTCATTTTCGCTCGCTCAAACGAAACGGCAGCAGCAGTTTTTTCGCCACTCGAAAGTGTTTCAGTGGATCCTCCGGAAAGAGTTTCCCAATATTTTACGCGTCCAAAGTGTGCCGTTTTCGAGTGTAAAATCCATCCAATCCTACTGCAAACTGATCACCAAGGTACTGGGCAGCTGTTTCCGATAAGGCATTGTAGTTTACAAACCGTTCGGATCCTAAAAACGGGTCCAAAAATTAGTCTATGTTCCACCTTTCCCTTCGGTCGTGAGTGTTTTCTTCGTTTTCTTCGCGTGCTGGGCAGTTTGTGCTTCTTTGTCACACCGACTGAGAAGCAAGGCGCTGGTACTGCTCTTACTCGTGCATTGGGAAAATAAGTTGAGGTTTGCTTTTCTCGATATATCATTCCTACCGTATCCATACAGCATAGTTTTACCATCTTCAATGCCTGCGCAAGGACTATTTACATCGACATTCTCGTGGTTCATATCCGTTTGCTTATACGCGTTCGCTGGTTTCTAACATCGCACAAAATGCATATTAACGCATATGTAAGGACAGCGAACTGTGTTATGCACGTCGAGCTTCTCCAGCTCTCAAGGTGACGTCGGGAGTCGTATCGGCTTTGTTTGTAGGCTACTATAAACAAAGTACCGAAGAATATATACGCAAAAAGTGTGTAGTTCCTTTCGTTCGACGTTTTTTTTCTTCCTTAATCGATTACAATGCATTTTAGCTTGTAGATAATCTCAGAACCAAGAAATGTAAGTCAGTGTTGAGGACAGAAAGAGAGCGAAGAGAAGTGATCAAGAGCGAGCACGTAGGGCAAGTGAATCGAATGTTATGTTTACAGACTACGCTCGAATGTTTTGTTTCTTCTTGGAACATGGTACATTTAGGGCATGCATTAGCGAATCACTAGAACGTACTGCGCTAGACAGTATAAGTCTGCTAAGTTCCATTTAATTTTCAAATGGGTGTTAATTCTAAGGAAATGCATTACACATTTTGCCATCGTTTGACACTGCCGATTCGAATAGCGTCGTTTTCTACTTGTGGTCTACCAATCACGGTATTAATTTGACGAAAACCGGTCCAAGACGTCTCCACACAAACACCACAGCACCGTAATTGGAGGTTGAACACGTACTTTTTGGTTTCTTATCCACGATTCGTTGTACGTGCACGTATCCTTTTAGATGCTTTTCTCTTCGAAGAAACGGATTCGAAAAAATCGCCCCGCAAACCCAACTTGAACCTTTTTCTTTCCATCGACAGGTGACGGGCGACTAGCTGGTGAAAGAGAAGCTGCGCATGAAATCAACATAACAACGAACACGACGAACCCCCCACATATTGGCGCTTCCGGTAGTGTAGCTGCTACACACGGATTTGGATTCTTCTCTGACGAGGTTGGTTTTGGCATTGGTGTAAGCAAGTAATCAATAAATCCTCCACTTCGTACTTAGCTTCGTGGGGAATCTGTAATGAGGCTGCAACTATTCATCTAATCGGTGATTGATTATGGCGGAAGAAGTGAGCATAACACATGCCGAATAACTACCGAGGACCAGAATCGAATCGGAAAATAGGAAAAACAGAATCACCGAATCGTTGTACCGTGTATAAATCGTTTTCCCGCGCGTGTTTGTGTGTGCATAGTTTTGCCAGTGTGGGTAGTTTTCAACGAAGTGGGAAAGAAGCGTTAATTCATTTTCTCTCGCTCGATCCTAACGCGCCATGCGAGTAATTAAAGGATTATTGTTGCGTCGCCTTTGATTCGAACAAGGCGTATTGTGTAAGTGTGTGGACGAGTGTGGATGAATTGGACAAAAGCTTCCACTTCTGACGTGTTATTTACGCGATTTTCCCACGAAAATCTGCCTGAACGAGAGAGATTGCGGGTAACAAGGAAAGATGGAAACTACTAAATACATTCCGTCTCCCTCCTTCCTGGTCACCTGGGCATGATCGGAAAAGCGGAAAAAAGTGTTTTAGACCGAAAAGACCGCGAAGAAGTGCGGACAGGTTGAGCTTTTCCCCGTTCTTCTAGGGACGCTGAATAAAATGATTTTATTCTGCCCAACCAACCACCTACCACCATCCTTTAGTTGGCCTTGTCCGGCAGTGTTCTTCGAGTGTAGGGTGCATCGAGTTTACAGAAGTTTGCCAAAAACATACTTCACTGTTTGCTAGCGAACTTAGCAACCAATGGTGTACCTGGGAAACAACTGCTTAAAAAATCCATTGCATCGTAAATGGGAGAAATCTTATTTTCCGGCTTTATCATCGTGTTTTGTAGGTGCTGCTGTGTATTCTCTAGTCACGGCCAAGATTTTATTGGACACTAGACAACGGCAAACCGGAGACCTCAAGACTCGCTGTGGCAGGATCTCCAATCGTATTCTGGAGACAGTTTTTATGAATCGTTTCCCCGCAAGTTAGGTAGGTTTACGATTACGACGATTTTGTTTTCATCCACCGTCTTTCTTATTTTTCTTTTAGGGTTATAATTTGGGTAACATTCTGAGAAAATTTGAGGAAGAAACTAAAACTAGGATTGCTGTTAGATGAACCATGCTAGCCACTAAGGAGGCCTTTTATGCCAGAGAAAACCGAAAGTAATCTAGTTGCGTAACATAGAACCAGAAGCAAGGTTAAAGTTAACAGTCAGAAGACTTTGTGATAGTATTCATCAAACCGCGTCAAAAGCCAAATGTCCAGCTTGAATACACACATAACCATAAGATAGTACTCATGCACGATTGTAACGCAAACAACAATGTGATGGTGTGAAAATCGGGTAAAATTCAGTATGTTAAAGCTACTATTTAATAATCAAACGTGTTTTTGAGCTTTTATAGTTGGTAACGTTTCAAAGAACGTTATGATGAGAGATAGCGAACGACGTTAGGAGCGAAGTAATAACAAACTAGAGAAAAAGGATCACAATTGTTTCCGTTGATGGAATGAGAAAGGAAGCTACGTTTCAACAGGGAGGCGCATGTTATTAGGCGGAAACTGCTACAATAATATGTACCTTCTAAACTTTGCACGCAATATAAGTATGTCAGATTTTTAGGCATTTCAAAAAGTATGCCTTAAATTCGTCATGTCAAGCAACATGTTTTTCTTGAGAGTTCCACGATACAAATTGCTATTTGAAGCGCTTTTTATAATGTGAGCAGGTTATTCCATATAGTTTAAATATGTCTATAGTATAAATATTGTTTTTAGACTGGGGAAAGGAAATTGAGGATGCAATAGTAACTTTGTCTTCAGCGTTGGGATGTTACAATCATGCGGGTTATAGTTTCTTCCTGGACCTTATCAATGATTGACCAAACACATAGTATATCGTCTAGCATTAGGGGCATCAGGAACAACGAGTATTAACAATATATTTATTTTTTCTTTCTTTTCATTAAAAATCCAAAACCGATCCAACAAAAATTACACAAACACACACCACTTGTTACCGGCAAAATCATTGTGATTTACTCCCTCGGTAACACGACGATCCATGAATGATGATGTTGCCGATGGATCATTTAAAACATCCCTGTCTCATTACCAAAACCAACCAACCAACAATCCAACCGATGATCGAACAAACGAATGAATGAACCAAACAACCAAAACTAAAACTTACATTTTGCGCCAATATTTGCCTGGCGGCGCACCTTCTTCGTTGTCCCGCTTATGTTCGCTCTGTCCCCTCCTGCTCCGGCAATCAAAAATTGTGTCGCCCTTAATCGCTTCGGCACCATTGATTGTGATTCGATTGCGTTGCATTGTACTGTGCGTTTTTGATTTGTCGTTAAAAATCCATTTGATTGAAACCAACTAACATTTTATTTGGTCATTGCGGGCCACAATTATATGTTGCTTTCGGGAATTACCGCGCTCTTTTGCGGCCATCGGCTTGTTATTGGCATCGCTGACGGGTACTTCGGTGCCGGTGGGTTCGTTTGGGTTGCGTATATCTTTTTGTGGACGGCGGGCGGAAACGCAGGTTATGGCAAACTTGAACTTCCAACAACCGCCCAGAAGCATACCGAGTAGTGTGTCCTTAAGCGGGAGAGGCGGCGGAGGTGGAGGAGGTAGCAGCAGTGTAGTGGGTGGCTCGGCCGGTGGTGCCTTCGGCGGTAGCGCCCTCAGCGGGGGCCATGTTACCCCGACCTCCGGCATGTTCCCGTCGGTGGTGGGCGGTTCGGTGGGAGGCGGTGGCCCCTTCGGACAGAGTGCACCCTCGCAACAGCAAAGCAACCAATCCTCCTCGTCCGTGGCACCCCTCTCGCCCAGCACGAACGGTGGCAATCCTCGGTCCGGCGGTGCGACTGGCATCATGGGCGGAGGAAATGGGGGTGTGGGTGGGGGTCTTGCGAGTAACGGCCCCAGCAGCGGCCAGCAGCAGCAACTTTCCTCCTCCAATGCGGCGTCCGGTGGAGGCCGAAGTTCCAACCTCTTCGGCGGCGGTGGTCAGCAGCGCGGCGGCGTTGGTGCCGGCGTTGGTGCGGGCGGTGCAGGAGGATTCGCGGATCGCAGGACATTATCCGGACTCGGCGGTACATCGATGGTAAGTGAAAATTAATTAATCCCAGCTGTCACTACTTTGCAGCATTCACAATTGGTCAAGACGCAAATTCTTGAAGGTGAATGTGAAGATCTCAAAATGCCGAAATTGTTCATATGATGCCATCATTGGCTTTTTCTTTCTATGTCGCATTTGTTGGTGGCATGCATCCATCCTTTTGTTTCCATTAAGTGGCTGCATTTAATTTCAATTCGAACAAATATTCCGATGCCCATTTTATTTTATTTCGTTTATTTGACTATCATAACGACAAATAAAACGCACAACCACTGAAGAACGATCCTCTTAATGCGACCGTTTGCAACGCTTAAAAACATTCCACTAATTGGCAAAGGACGACAATTCCTTCCTTCGTTGTACCGGAGTTCTCTTATCTCTATGTTTCTTTTCCCTTCGAATGGGTCATGGTCTTTATTATTCTTTCATTTTTTACGGTAGTTTGTAAGAAATTGTTTCACATTAATGTATGTAAATGTTATTTTGGTTGTTGTTATTTGTTGGTTCTTCATCCTGTATTCTATTTTGATTTGGTAAATTGTTCTTTCGATATTTTGTCATTTAATTACACCATTCAGTCTGTTCTTTTCTGTTGGTTTGGTTCGGTTTGGTTGGTAAAGGGATGTGTTACTGTCATTTAAAACATTTTTGTTACGATCTGATTTTATTCAAATTTAATTTCAACTGCTTTTCTTTCCTTACTGTGAGAATGTCTACGTGTTTTCTTTTCCATAGATTTATTTTTTTCACCTTAACGATCTACATCGATCGTGAACAACATTAATTTCAGTAGAAAATGTGTCATCAGACTTTATTGGAAGGGTGGTCCTGTCGAAGTATAAAATACAGTTTTGTTTTCCACTTACTGCTTCAGTGTGGCTTACTTTTATGAGCTTTTCTATGAGCTATGAATTGCTTATATGGTTAAGAGTTCTGTTGGAACGATTTAGGTGTAAATAGGGAAGGCAAATCCGGTTGTTTTTGTATCGTTGATGCTCTTCGCGCTGGACCGGATGATTTTTTGTAAAATAATCCCAATGCTTCTTTCATCACGGGAGTCCACACGACCACATATGTACACACACCTACGCTTTTCCTCTTCTCGTATAATGTTGGTTCTTTCAGATGATGATCAAATATAAAGGAGAATCGTGTTAATGAAACGCAAAGTGCATTCGTTATCTGAAAAGTATCAAACCAGAAGTTTTTCGTTCATGCTGCGAAAAACTTTTGAACTAGCAGTAATGTTACTGCAAAGGGTATATGGTGCATGGTGGAGGGTTGGTCCTGTTGATTTCTTGTACAATTACGCAACATAACGTACGTTCCTACTCAAACGAGGACGCAACCTTGGTAACATTTAGCTGCATCTTCTTTAGCTTATTCGATTTCGGGAGTCTGGAAGTGTTGTTCACATTCATTCATTCGGAGCATAAAGCAACATATATGTATACTTATATGAACACCTGCACCAACTCACGCTCGCGTCGCACCGAAACATGTTTATGCCTGGATCTGGCTGGCCGTTGCGAATGTGTTGGTACTAGCATGTTGCTTGCCGCACGTCTCCATCTTTGCCGGCGTCGCTGGTTTTTGTTGTTACATCCCTCCGTTTGTTAGTCACGTTTTGGCTTCCGCGTAGTAAGTGCGTATCGTGTTGACTGATTTTTCGCGTTCGCTACAGAACGAAAAGCGAGTGCATTTGGTGCTTGTATTTCTACGCTTTTTAGGAAAACCGCCGAACGGAACACCCACTAACAGCAAGCCACACAGTTGCTCGGCAGTGTTTCATCTGGTTATCACCTTCTCAAGTGTGCTGTTGACAAACCTACCCGCTCACTGCCCTCCCGATAGTTGAGCGGAAACAAAGGGGGGAAAAAACACGAAACAAATCCACGCGAGTGAAACAAAACAAACCAATTCCGTGGGGCATAAGGAACGTGAAAAGTGGCGGGCGAGAGCGTGTGCGCGGGCGCGTACAGAACCAAACATAAATAAATCCTCCGGTCCAGGGAGAGTGTGGGGTGGGAGAAGTGGGCCGGCAGTGATCTTTGCTAATCTGCTGCGCAGTTGTGTAGCGCATTGGCCGTAATACGTATGGTAGTGAACTTCCTCCTCGCGAGCTGCACATAACCTCCCATCTCGTTCGTTCGCTCGTTCTGAAGTGACAGCTAGAATTTGACTCGCCCAGTTTGGCTTTCCGCTGGCTGTCAAAGAGTATCCGCGGCATGTGCAGTGTGTAGGATATGCTCCACGACTAGGCTGCCTACTTAGTTTATCGTTATGCTATCTGCTTAGAAAATCAACCGCGCAGTAGGCTACCCAGACAAGCAAGCAGGAATTGAGTTTTCTACCCTCGCGTCGGTGTATTCAATGTGTTAAGAACATCTAGCAGTGACGCCCGGAAGCATACCTTCTCATCTCTCTGCTCAGTGCGTGTGCATTTGAAGTTGAAGCATGTTCTCAACCCTACCGAAAGACATGCCACATAAAGGATATTACCATCATAGGGTCCCAGCAACAACGGGTACGGCAGTGGGTGGCGGCGGTGGCAGCGGCATCGGCAATGTAAGTGAAGGCGCGCGATCGCCGAAGTGCTTCGACGCAATAATGATGGTGGTCCAAAAAACGACCCTTGCCGGGTACAATGTGCCATGTGTGCCATGTGTGCTTTGTTGTGTTTATCGCTTGTGAGGAGGGGGACACTCAACTCGGCATACGCAGTTTTTCAAATTATCGGCGTTGCTGATTCATCGGGCTAAAATCATTAACGCAACACGTCATACCCACATTTTTCAGTCTAGATCTAATTATGTTGGGCATCGCATACAGTATGTTCTCTCGCTTGGCGAAACGATGGTGTCTTAAATGCGATTTACCAAGAAACTGAATGTAAACAAAAAAAATAACGATCCTTCATGTGTCAAATGAAGTCACGCTGCAGCAGTATTTTAGAAACGACGCAAAATAAACGCGAACACGTTTACTCGCTTGGCCAACCTTCCCCTCCTGGCCTTGTGGGTTTGTTTGTGCCGTTCTCGAAATATTAGCACCATAATCAAGTGGTCGGTTCTCAAGTTCCTGACCGATTGGTTGACTGCCAAAATACAACGGAAAAGGACCATCATCCGCTATTCTTTGCAATTTTATTTCATTCAGCTCATCATAGGTGTAGGTTTTTTTTCGAAACGAATTGTTTTAAGCGCTGTTTTATATAGGCTCACCGGTATCTATAAAACTGGTTGATATATAAAACTGGTTGATAAGATGGAGCAAACGCCACGCAGTACTTAAAAATGCGGGACTGAGAGGGTTGTCCAGCGGTTAGGAAGTCTACTCTATTTTTAGAAGTGTATAATACCATCACCGGTTGGAGTTGTGCTTGTTGTGTACATCGTGTACTTCGAAATAAGACTATGTTTTAGCCCTACAGAACCCTTCACAGTAATAGGTAGGCAGAGTCTGATAAACAGATGAATCAAGTTTTGTTCCATTCATACAACTTGGCTTATTGAAATTAAAGCATATCCTTTTTCAATGTGTCACCCGGTATGTAAGAAAAAAGCGTGGCATTGGCCAATATGCATTTTCATAGAAATGAAAGGTAAAGAAATATAAACGTAATGGTTGGTAGTGTACAAATGGCCATTATAATCGGGTCTTAGTATTATCACACCGAGCAGCGAGAGGGCTCGTATGCATCAATTGGGCGTGAAGGAGATTGCACACTATCGCGCACTACCATTCAGGTTCCGGAGACAACATCCGCCATCCTCCCCCCCGGCGATACCCGGCTGCGAATCGCTTTCGCTGTCTGTGGAATGACCTTTCTTCCTTATCATGGGCCTGTTTACCTCCTCCTAGCAAATGTAGTTTTCTCCCGTATACTTACCATTTACGATTTACACCGCTGGGGACTTACTTTGTTGTTTACATAAAACAAAACATCCCAACGATCGTAGGTAGAAACACGGAGTGGAGGACGTGCGGCATTCGTGTTGTAATTTTTCACAATCAGCTCGAAGGAATGTTTTTACATCTCATGTACCTTGATCATGGATGCCCGTTTGTTTTCGTTTCGACTTGAAGATAGAGACGATAAATGCGAAGATTATTTAGTAGCAGTATAAAAAGTTAAGCTGGACCTTGATTTTACGTTCAATTAACAGATGAACCCCTCTGCAGCCTTCGTTTTCACTGCGATGCATGCAATGGAAACACCTTACGGACCGAAATCAATTTGTTACTATTTGTGCATGCTTTCTAGATCGTTTGTCATGGCGTGGGGGTTACCCGAGGTCGGGTACTTTTTTGATTTGTTGTAGGTATCTGGAATTTCAGGACCATTTCCGTACAAATGCCTACCTATTGATGGTACAGTAGGGTAATGCTGTTTCCAATAAACATGCTATCCTATGCATAAATGTGGGGTTTTTTCGTAGTCATCGTTCTCGTCGGCTATAAAATGTGGTGGATGCCTTAAAAAACCTATCAGTTCATACCGTCGCCTACTTTCCGATTGATACAGAAACAGATTTGACAGTGAGTTCAGCAACGGCGGCTGCGTTTGGATGAAGTTTAGATCAAGGTTTATTGCGTTGTACATTGAACATTAAACCAGTGTTGTTTTTTTCCAATTCCAAGGGTTTGTTTAATGCCAATAATCTTAGTTGGGTTTGTTTTGCCATTCAAATCTATTTTGCAGTCCAATATGGTTTCCTTCATGCAGTCGCGAGGATACGGATCTCAAAGCGGGAATAGCATCAACAACTACCACGGTGTGTTCGTCGACGGCGGTGCGACGGATACGGGCACTCCGCCCCTGCTCGATCTCTCCGAATTCCCTTCGCTCACGAACGCGCGCGGTGGCCAAAACGATCAATCCCTGCCGCAGTCGAACGCGCTGCAACCACCTGGTAGTAAACCGTACGGTAACGTATCTGCCGCACCACCGATTGTGTCGGAATACAAGATCTCTGCTAATCTAACATTCAATCCCTCCGTTCTCTTTCCTCAACAAACGACGTTTCGTCACACAATAGTTGGGATGGTGAAACAACCGACGTCCGAACAGATTGCGTTTACGATGTCGAACGAAGACTTCCCGGCCCTTCCCGGCACGCAAAATGCCGAGGGCAGCCAGATGGGGGCGGCCAGCCAGGGCTTGCAGGGCGTCCACCATCATCATCATCCGGATCACCATGGGGGCGGTGGTGGAGGTGGCGGCGTCGGTGGAAACGATAGCTTGGGAGGCAAGGGTAGCGGTGGTGGTAGTGGAGGGCCAGTAGGGAGTGCAGCTGGTATGGGCATGGATCTGCAGAGTGATTCCGGCAATTCCAACGTTAACATGGACAAGGGAGCGATGAAGCGAGGCGTACAAACATCACCCAGCGGTAAGGAGGAACTGGAAAACAAAAATGCATCCAGCGTCCCTTTTCGTTTGCTTATTATAGACGTGTCTCATATGTCACTCTTTTGCCTTACAGGATCGGTAACGAATATTCCTGCCAGTATGGTGAACAACCAGTTCGGTATGGTGGGCCTACTAACGTTCCTCCGGGCCGCGGAAACCGATCCCAACCTGGTGACGCTAGCGATGGGTCAGGACCTGATGGCGCTCGGTTTGAATCTGACCGCGGTGGAAAATCTGTACCCGAGTTTTGGCGGTCCATTTGCCGATGCGCCTGCGAGGTAAAGGAACCATCGGCAGCTTATGGTCGCGAAGAGCGTTTCTGATGACACATTTTCCGTTCTCTCTATCACTCTTTGTCGCACGTCCCATACAGACCCCAGGATATCGACTACAATGTACCACCAGAGTATTTGATCAACATGTCAATAAGGGACAAGCTGTCGAAGCTAACGTTGCAAAAGTATAAGGATGATCTATTATTTTATTTATTTTACACGAACGTTGGTGATATGATGCAATTGGCGGCAGCGGCGGAACTGTAAGTGTACCCAACGTCACGCTACATCTTCCGTTGGGAAAATGAATACGTTTCTGATCGGCTCTGTTTCTTTCGTCCTTACCCGGTTTCACTCACTCCCCATAGGCACAGTAGAGATTGGCGATATCATACGGAGGAGAAAGTGTGGATAACGCGGGTGCCCGGCATTGCAACGTACGAGAAGAACGGCACAACCGAGCGTGGCACGTACTACTACTTCGATGCGCAAACTTGGCGGCGAGTGCCAAAAGATTTTCAAGTGGATACAGTGAAGTTAGATAAATGTCCAAACATAAGTGCTTACGTCGCGATGAGCGGACAGTCTGTATAATATTTATTAATTTGTAATTAAACCAGAAAATCAAGAGCAGAACACTCGAAGTTTGTTTTTTCCAAAGGGTTTGTCCTCCCCTTCTACTTTAAAAAAGACGAAAACATCCGAACTAAGTTAGGATTATACATAGTGTCTTCCTTTTGAAATGCTCGGCAAATTGGCGAGTTTAGAAACAACTGCATTGTGTAGAAGAAAACAGAAATGTACAAATATTGCCTTTAGAAAATAATCAACCAAGACTTTCTCGAGTATAGAAACCAAGGGCAGTTAGGGCACGCAAACGATAATACAAGAATTGAATTGCATCTTTTTCCTTTAAAACTTGACAAAAATAATGTGCAACAAAAGAAAGTGAAACAGTATATTAGCCATATAATGAGTCTGTTGAACAAATTCTGGTTGTCCTTTCTCATAACAAATCAAACACAATTCTGTTTCGTTTTTGCTCAACATTAACATATTTTATAAGAATTACCATTCATGCCATCAACGCTAAAGGTGGTGGTTAAAATTGCAAGAGCGGTTGTACAATACTTTCGAATTACAAACACAAAATGTAATCAAAGAACCGACCGGGCGGACGGTGAGCTGTTTTTAGAATTCTATCACTACACAATATTGCTAGTTTCTACATACGATGGTACGAGTATAAAAAAGGTTAATCTTTCTACTGGCAGAGAGAGCTTCGGTGCATCGAGCGAACGTATAAATATTGTCACTAGTAGGCGATGGTCGATATGGCAGTTTGTTATGTCCATTTGCTAAGGCAGTTTCTTGTGTATGCGTGTATATATATTACTATTCTACATACCATGTACTACTTCAATCACGTAAAACGATGAAAATACAATTTTCTAACTGCTTTGCTGCTTGACCAGCTGCAGCTTGGTTTCATAGTCCGCCTCCAGCTTGGCCAGCTGTTCACGCAAATTTCGTTCCTTGCTCTCCAGTGCTTCCTTCATTCGGTTTTGTACCTTCACCAGGGCGGCATTGTATCCTTCCTTGATACGATCATATTCCTTCAGCATGTGCTGTTCCTTATCTTCAGCGTATTTCTGTGGGAATAAACAAATGCGGAATAGTAGATAAGCTTGGGAGCATTTGGTTACCGGAAGATGTTCGGTCTTGGTTCTCACCTTGTAGTTAAGCGCGGTCTTCTTGGCGGACTGATACTTTTCCGTGACCAGATCCAAACTCTTCTGGTACTCCGTTTCGATTTCGCGAAACTTTTCCGTCATCTCTTGCTCCCGCTCGCGGTACATCGCTCGCTCGGCGGTAATCTGTGCGATCAGTTTCTCCATCGACTGACGTTCGTTGGCCACCAGTTCGCGCTTCTCCTGCAGCTCACGCTCCAGGAACTGCACCTTCTTCTGTCCGTTGGCTACCTCTGCCTTATACTTGCCCATCAGCTCCGACTGCTTGTCGAACAAGGCGCGGGCGTCTGCGTCCTTCTGCGCTAACAGTTCGCCCAACTTCTCCCGCTCGGTTACGATGGCACACTTCAGCACCTCCACCTCCTGGGTGCGTACCTTCAGCTCGGCCATCCGCTCGTACTGTTCGTGCTTAAGCGTATCGATGTTCTCCTCGAAGCGTACAAATTGCGTCCGAAAGCGCTCCTCGATCTGCTTGATTTGTCCGGCGAACGCACGGGCCATCTCTTCGCGCACTTTTTGCTCCTGCTCGCGGGCTAAGCGCCGCGTTTCGGCATCACCATCGACTGACGAGGCTCGGCGCCTTTCCATCCGGTGGTCCTCATCGTCGTCGGACGTACCGACACTCTGATCGCGCGAAGACACCTTCCGATGCGGCGAGGTGGCACTGTCGCACGTTGCGCTGCTGGACGAGTTGGTCGAGATCTGGCTGCGGATGATCTGCTCGAACTGGGCCGCTTTTTCTTTCAGCTCGTCGATCAGGTGGTCTCGTTCGGCCTTCAGATCGAGTCGGTTGTGTAGCTCTCCGATTGTCGCCTGATGATCGTTCAGTTGCATCTTCAGCTCGTTGATTTCGCGCAACTGTGAGGTGCAGGTGGACTGCATTTTGAGATTTTCAATTTCCAACTAAAAAAAAGACAAGTGTATAAGACTACAATCCTAATCGGCTGAACAATGCCCATGTCCTTAAAGTAACTTTACCTTTGAGATTTGTGCCAAACCATCAATGCACTTGGTGCAGGTGTTGGCTATATTCTTGCCCACCCTGTCCGGTGTGTGATTCTGCCGCGGACCATCTCCAGCACCCTTATCTGCCGACTGAAGCTGTTTCAGAAGCTCTTCATGGCTTGTTTTTTCCTTATCCAACATCTTCGCAAGCTCATTCGATTTCAGCTCGGCCAGCTGTAGTGCTCGCTCCAGCGATACGACCTGCTCCTGTAAGGCAGCTATTTGCTTCACACTATCCTGCGCCTTAAGGGTAGCCAGCTCGCGACTGAGCTCGTCCTTTACCCCGCTTATCTCAATGTATAACCGCTTAAGGCGATCGCATTCGCTTTGCGCGTCTTTGAGGAGAAACTTTTGCTTCTCCACTTCGAGCTTGAGAGTCGCACAGGAGTTCGCTTCGTTGGTCAGCGTTCGACACTTCTCGGTAAGCTGCTCGGTTTCACGCTCCAGCTGTTCGATCCGTTCGTCCGCCTGTAGTTTTGTTTGCTGCAGGTTAAAGATCTTATCCTCAAGCGCCTCCTGGCGCAGATCGATACTCAACCGCCTTCCATCACTGACGGTGGATCGCGACCGATCACCGGGCGATGACGCCCCGGGAGACATTTTTTCCATTTCCTGCTCGAGTATTTTACACTTTGACGCCAACCGGAACGCTTCCTCCTTGTACTGGTTCATCTGAACAAGTGCCTGACTTTCGTCTTTTTTTAGCTGCTCCAGCTCTCGGTTCTTCGCGTGCAGCTCTTCCTCGAGCTTACGTATGGTTTCCCGCTTTTCCTTCTGGCCCGTCATACAAACGAGCAGTTCGTTCTTAAGCCGTACTACCCGATTGTCTCCATCGCTTACGCCGCTACGAGCGTTGTTCGGTGTACTTCCGATAAGGTTACGATGCGCAAAGGTATAACCCGTTGCATCCGCATCGGTCGGCTGCGGTTTTTGGCCCATCGACGTATCACCATGATCCACGCCCTTGTGCGGCCCGTGTACTAGACTGTCCATCAGGTCCAGCTCGTTGTTCGTTTTCTCTAATCGGTTCGTGAGATCGTTGATCGTTTGCCGCATTCCTGAGTGTTCCTGCTCGAGTGCATTGATGCGGCTGCGCAGACGCAACCGTTCCTGCTCGAAGTCACCCTGGTATTTGGTTTTGGACAGCAGGTTGTTACACTGGCGCTGAGAGTCCTCCAGCTGATCCTGTAACTGCTGCACGGTCTCCGACTTTTCGATCAGCAGTGCTTCACGCGATTTCTGTAACTCCCCGTAGCGAGCCTCCAGCCGGCGGAATTCTTGCTGCCGTTCATCCAGCGCGCTCTTAAAATTGTTTATCTGCTGTTGCATCATTTCGATCTTTGCATTGTGTCGTTCTTCCGTCTGCTTTAACAATGCATCCGTGTGTCGGTCGGCTTTTTGCGTAGTGCTCTGCTCCAATATCCGATATCGGGTCAGGCTGTCCTGCAGCATCATCGTTTTTTGCTCCAGCTCCGATACCAGGGCCACGTTGCGATCTTCTAGGGCGCTTACCTTACCACGCAGCTTCTCGTTCGTGTCCTCCAATTCCGATATCTTTGTTTTGCTCTGGACAAGGAGTTCTTTTGTTTGATCGCGGGTCATGATGGCGCGATCTTTCGCCGCCTCCTCAAGAGCTAGTTTCTTCTTCAGCGCGTTGACTTCCTGCTCGTGCACGTGTTTCTTTTCATACATTTCCCTCGCGACATGCTCCAGCTCGCGGGATTTCGACTCGAGCAGCAAACGCAATTCTCTAACGTTACCCGAAAGATCTTCACCCGGTTGGATCGTCCTTTTCGGGCTTGGCAGCGATGGCATGGGTGGTGCCGGCGGTCGTTCACTGCTACGTCCATCGTCGGCATCGTCGTCGTCGTCATCTGGCCCATCGGAGTAATTCGAACGATAGTTAAGCGAATTAAGCGTATCGTTATCATCACAGTGCAGATCATCGAACGCGCCAACCAGCTCTTTAGCAAGTTCGTCCTTGCGTCGCTGCTGATCCAGCAGGTCTTCTTCCTCTTCGGCTCGCTGTTGATCGTGGTCTGTCCGGTTCAGGTGGATGCTTCCGACATCGTTGAACAGCGAAACTGCCGGAG
This sequence comes from Anopheles coustani, assembly GCF_943734705.1. Taxonomy (NCBI): domain Eukaryota; kingdom Metazoa; phylum Arthropoda; class Insecta; order Diptera; family Culicidae; genus Anopheles; species Anopheles coustani. Next base: position 32,824,524 of record NC_071288.1, read on the forward strand.
TGTCCATAGCAGTGCTGATCGGCTTTGTTCACCGGGACTCGTTGATGATAGTCAGCACTTCAAACCACTCGACTTTTGGCCGTTCTCAAGGGCATATTTCTTGGCACGGACACACCATTCTCGATGCCCCGAGAAGGCCGATGGACAGACACTCTCTATAAATTCGCTACTTGTGCTACCTTTTACCGACACGCACACCAAATCGGGACCCGGTAATCGCACGGACGCCCTTGAATTTTAGTTCGAGGTGTGAAAAACTGACGGCGGGGAAATTACACACGCGCTGGGCATCCACCTGCGATCGGTGGTGGACAAAAATGCTTGGAATGTGTTTTAATTGCCTGGGGAAAACGTAAACAAAAAAACTATGATTCACTTGCCGCTTCACTTTACCGCCGCTTTCGTTTCAGTTTCGCTTGGGCAGAGTGCGGTAACAAAAAAAAAACCGTCGTCATGTTGACGTTTCGTGATTGTTGACGGTTGCGTTTGACAGCTGCGATTGTAATTTCAAATTCGGCAGCTATTTTTGGTTGTTAATAATTTTTTATTTTGCCATTTTATCCAGCTAATGAAGGTTGGGTGCGTTTGATAACTTATTTTTCTTCTTATTATTCCTATGTGATTGTGAAAGTATGGCTAAAACATGTTGATTAAAAGGACCAGTTTTTTAGTCATCAAGCCAAGTCATCAAGCCAGTTTGACAGTGATACAAGCCCTTCAAGTAAAATGGTAGACCATTTGACAGTTTTCACAGATTAGATTGTAAACAATCCCAAAAGAATCTAAAACTCAGCAGGATCCGTTTTGCCGGTTTGTTGTGTGCTGTTTACCAAAGAAACATTCCATGAATGATAAAACGATAAATTCTATAGCAGAAAGCCTTGTTCCCAAAAACTATCTGTCGATAGCAAACGATGCCCGACAAGAGCGTGATAAACTTGTTCGAATTTTACTGGAAAAGGTGAACTTCATTGTGATACAGTGAAGAAAAGTGTTACTCAAATTAGATTGTACAATTGATTACTTTCAGAAAAAAATACCACACGATGGATGGAACGAAACGACGATAGAATACCTGATAGCAGAACTAGCAATGCTCGACAGTAACAATTTCAACTCCCGGTGTGGCGTCGGAGAACGAGAAGGCCGGGTAATCTGCGGTGAGTAGGAATATTATTGATTTTTTATTTAGGGAATATCTAATCAATTTGTTATACATGTTGTTTTCCCAATAGATCTTGTTCGTAGGAGACACTACAACTTTGCTCATGGCATTGGCCGTTCCGGTAATCTTACCGCCGCTCAACCGAAGGCCGCTGGCTCGACGTTAATGGCAAATCTTACCAACAGCTTGGTCCGTGACCTAATACGCACCATTGGTGTGCCCAATTGTTCGAGCGCAGCCGTGGTTCCGATGGCCACCGGAATGACTGTTATGCTCACGCTTCGTGCTATCCACGTTCAAAGACCAGACTCGAAGTTCGTCCTTTGGTCCAGGGTGGATCAGCAATCTTGTTTCAAAAGCATCCTTGCCGCCGGCCTAACTCCAATCGTTATCGATAGTGTGCTGTCCAAGGAACATACCACTCCAAAACAGTCAGTTCCCTTCGCTACCGATCTAGCTGCGTTTGAGACTAAAATTCAAGAACTAGGCGTTGATAAAGTTTGTTGCCTCCTATCGACAACTAGCTGTTTTGCGCCACGAAATAGTGACGATATATTAGAACTGGCAAAGCTTTCTGCGAAGTACAATGTACCACATGTGGTAAACAACGCGTATGGACTGCAGAGTACGTTCTTTTGCCACCAACTTGAACGTGGGTCACGTGCTGGAAGAATCGATGCGTTCATTCAGAGTACGGATAAGAATCTGCTCGTCCCGGTAGGAGGAGCAATCGTTGCAGGATTCGACAAAACGACGGTTGATTCCATCGCACGACTCTACCCTGGCCGTGCTTCCGGGTCGCAGTCGCTGGATGTACTTCTGACATTATTGACGCTTGGCGTCAACGGTTACCGAAAACTGATGAACGAGCGCAAAGAACTACATCAACTTTTGCTGGGTGGTTTAAGCGATTTAGCGAAATCGTACAATGAACGTATATTACCCTGCAACAATCCCATCTCTATCGGTAAGTTGTGCCGATGTAAGGACATCCATCCTTCAAGACATAAAAATGATTTCAATTCTTTAACCTCCAAACACAGCAATGACGCTGGAGACATTCAAAACGGACTCGGGCCAGTTGGAAATGATAGGATCGATGTTACAGAAGCGGGGGGTATCCGGATGCCGAGTTGTTACCACGATCGGTAGCAAAACCATCGACGGCCATCTCTTCACCGCATGGGGAGCGCATAGTTCTATGGCGCAGGTGCCTTATCTAACGTGTAGTGCCGCGCTAGGCATAACACGTGACGAAATTTCCCATTTTCTTTCCAAATTGAATGAAGTTTTGCGCAAATATCGCAGTAAATATTTGGACCAGGAATAGATTTTTGTGATTAAAAGAACATTATACTGTTAAAACCATTACCTACATGATTATGAGAAAATTTAAAACATGCTTGTGTGAATCATAATCTGAAGAAATTCAGGCTGAAATTATCTACTTTTTGTAGAGAGATATTAGCCTGCCTCTAGAGCGTTTCGCTGAAGAATAACGGTACACATTTGTTGATCTCGCATTCAAACCGGAGGCACGTTACGCATCGAAGCGCCCGAAAAACCGGCGACCCCACAAAACAATAGGGGACCACAAAGCGAATGAACTGTGAGACTCCGGATCGCGGATCGAGGCACTTGCACGATCCGATGCGTGCGCATGGTAATTTTACGCGACTCTTCAACGAACATTGCCGGAATGGTATGCAATCGAACCAGCTGATTACCAAATGGATTCTGCCGCTGTTGCTGCCAGTGTGATGGTTTTCACTCGACAGTGCCACACCCTTGTCGTCGTAGCGAGCGCGTTGTAAAACGATCGAAGGGGATTCCGATTCGATACCGCTGTTCGATCGCGATGGGGTTGTTTAGTTTGGTGGAGGATGTCGTATGGTAGGTAAGTACGAAGGTAAGAAGGGGAGACGGGATAAACTTTTCCACCCCATTGCAGGTTTTTCCCATTCTTTCAATCGGACAATTAGAACCGCTCCCACTTCCGGGCGCGTTCTGGTTACGAATCGATCATACTCATCTATGCTCGTATGTATGTCTTGTAGTGTGTATGTAGTGTGAGCATTTGGGGTTGTTTTTTGTACAATGTAGGAGCTGAGCAGCTTTCGGTACGATTTAAAGTTTGGACTTAAAAATTATCAATATAGTAAAGCATGTTGGATGGCTCGAATTTTGAGCAAGTAATTTCTTTTTAGGTTTAGTTTGTGTTTTCAGTTGCTACAACAGTTCTTGTAATCCGTTCTCCTAACACAACGGGAAATAGTGCCCTGGAACCTAATCGATCAACACTTGTTTCACACCATTAAAACAAAATCGTTAGGTTTTAACGTGTGTGGAAATTTATAATAGTTACATCCTACAATTTAAATATTACATCCTACAATCTGGTTATCTGGGCATCGTTGCCAGGCAACGTGCAGTTCGCACCATCAGCGTGGATGATTCTTACGCCCTATGTTCGCAGCAGATGCCTTAGGTTAAACCAAAATCCAAAGGAAACATACAGCCCTTCCTGTATGGGCAGGTAATACACGCTGACAACAAATATTTCCTCCTCGATTCGGTCAAAGGAAATTTCCTGACGATTGATGAGCAACCGCTTCGACGGTATGGATTGATTTGACGCCAATCATCAAAAACGGCGCCCCGGTCAAACGGTGGTGTAATGAAGATTGATGAATCGTTCGTGATGTCAGTTTGGTCGATAGCTTTTTTTCCTTTTCGGTTCGCTCGCTCCGATACCTGGACACCGGAGGGAACCATTCGTTCATTTCCGATCGTGTCCTTACCGGTGATTATCCTCGTCTAGTGCCGGCTCGTGCGGCAGATGACTTACCGGGACGATCGATTTGGAAGGAAAATTTCGGCAAAATTTCCTATCCACAAAATATCGAAAAGGGACGCCTTTTCTTTATCCCCGTTTTGTTGTTTCACTATTTGGAATAACGTCGAAAAACGCAACGAATGTCCTAGATCCGAGGCCAGCTGTGAAAAGGTTCGGGTTTGTTCTGGCAATGTAACGAAATGTTCGATTTCTCGTAAACCGCACGAGCACGGAATACGTCGCATTAATTCTCCCAATGGGTGAACATTTGGACGGTTAGGTTTTTCGTGTCGGAAAGGTGCCAGGACCTTTTGCTTTATCGCTTCGCTGCGCTGTGCTAGTGGAAAGGTGTGAAATTTGTAAAAATACATGGAAGATGGATCGAGCAGTTTGGCAATTGATGGAGGCTTTCGATCGTATGTTGAAAATGAAAAAAATGGAGACTTTTTTTATATCGAACGAAATTATTTGCAACAGCTACAATTAGCTAACCAAATTGTGCCTAAGTAACTATTAACTTTAAATGTGTAGCTTCAAAAACTGTTCGATCTGAAGCTTTGTTTTCCCTTTAAATTGTTTATATAGTATGATTTATTTGTTAGTCAATGATAATGAGCTTTCTTCCTGCTTGACACAAGTATCATGTTAAATGGCATACCCTTTACGTCTCATGTTCGCCATCGAATGGCACGAGCGCAAGGTACTCGTTATCCGGCTGTTAAACTCTCCCATTTTTCAAGACATTAAAAGGTCTTCGACGGTCACTCTGCATGTTCAACAGCCCACCATACAAATTACGTTGCCCCAACGTGTCTCTCTTCAAGCAGAAAGAATGCACCTGCCGATCCTGTGTTCGATGCATCATCGCGTGCCCACCCGTGGCTGCAGACGCTGAGGACAATTATCAATTTTATGCCGAAATTCGTCCGAGGCAACATCTTACATGAACACCGAGCACATGAAGAAAAAGTGGAACAGTATTTCTTACCCCCAAAAATGGGCGATAAGTTAACATTGAGCATACGTTTTTCTCTTTAAAGTTATTTCAGCGATGGTGAAAGTACGATTGGGACATCTTATTTGCCTGTGGACGCTACTTTGTTTCTTTGAGGCTATTTATTTTTGCGTGAAGAAATTAAATCTCAAAATCAAATGTAACATTCAATGAAGAGCAAACATGAAAAACTGTTGGAATAACGTCAACAATTAACAATCTTCAAACAACTTTTCGTTTAAAAGGTTTGTTTGATTCGAGTATTTCACTTCGTTGAACAGTTGTCGCATAGTTGGAGCCTTATTCAACATGATGCATGATCTCAATTATCGCCATCTGCCCGACCATGAGCTTAACTGGCATGCTGCTGGTAGTAGCTAAAACCAGATTATAAAACGCTCCAAGTTCTGCTACCACCATAATAATGAAAACATCAACATTACTAGGAAAGTCATAGCAAGGGACAGGGAACATTGGAGGAATGCTGGAAGGACGAGTGGAGGACGACGAAAAATCCACCAGCTGCAATGCATGGTCGTCCGATCGATGACACCCGCAGATAAACGAACTGGTACGACTAAACCGTTTGTGGTCCAAAACGAAAGTCACTTTTACCAATATAAGGTCTCGTTTTGTGGAAGTTACTTTTTTTAAACTAACATTTGTAAGATATTGTTTTTTTTTTGCTTGTAAGAGTGTCGAAATTTTTAAAACTGTCCCCTAGTTTGTGATACTTCCTTCGATGGTTAATCCTAACCTGAGTTTAAGCTCGTGCCGATGGTGTGTTGAGACGTTGCAAGGCGCATTCGGATAAACTTAGTTGAGACTCGTCTTTCTGTTTTGTTAATGCCAAGGATAATTGCCAAGTTGGGCAGTTGCTTTAACTGTGTTCACTTTACCCAAAACCTAACAGCTCCCAATTTGATTCACTCGTTCGTCATTATGTGTGTGTGTGTTGTGTTTTCAGTATCAGCCCTTCGAAAGACCGCGAATCGTACCATCGTTCAGTTCAACCTTCAGCCATCTTCGACCGGTGCTTGTGGCAGGCAGCTGCACAACGTTTCGGCCTCGAAAAACGACCATTTCCAACCTCCCCAAGCAGGCAAGCTGTTGCCGTAAGCACCCATTTGCCCTTCGTCCTCCGCCGGTGTTGTTGATCACTTTCTCCCCCCCCTCGTTCTTTTACTCTTCCTGATCGTCCTTCTTCTTCGTTCACCTTTGGTTAGTGGTTTTTTGTACCTTCCGAAAAGACCGAGGCGCTCGGAAGTGGCGTTTCGCGTCCTGCCACCCGGACATCACCTGGGTGCCCTCCAGCATGTCGCCCAACAGTTCCTTCCATCCGTTCAGCGACCGTACGCTTATTAAATGTTCGAACGTTAGCTGTGGTGCTGGTGATGATGATGATGATGGTGATGTTGATGGCGATGGTACACGTCGCCTGCCGTATGTTTTTCTCTGACCATCCTTTCCTGTCCCAAATCTCTTCCTTCCCACTTGTAATGCCCTTTTGGAGTTCCGATTGCCGGCGACAGGTTGCTTTCCGTTGCTGCTGCTATTTGCGAAGGACTCTCCTTCCCAAGCGCCAGCTTTAAGGATCGCTCCACGATCGTATGTTATTGCTGGTTTGGTTGCGGGCCCAGTATAAACAGTCCCGCTAGTCGGTCCGAAGTGTGCTGGCGCAGTAGGACCGTGGCACTTCCTGTTGTTTTTATTCCTTTTGCTTTCGTTGTTTGTTGTTTATTTCATCATCCTTTGCGGTGCGGGTCAAGAGAAGAATGCGGGTCCTAGTCCTTGGCGGCCAGACCTGGGTGTTGCCTGAGATAGTTCTACCTAATCTAACATCTTCCAACCATCCAACCTGACGAACAATTCCGCCCGGTTAGCCATGACAGGTGGATAATGATGGGCTGGACGGTGAGTGGATGATAAAAAAAAGTGTTATTCTTTTTAGGGATGTTTTTTTCCTCCCTAGCGCATGCGGAAAAAACTCCACCATTGTGTTTCTTTGCAACACAGGAACATTTGGTGGCAAATATTTTATCTTCCACCGTTTTCGAGCATCTTACATTATAGAATGTATTTCTAAAACAAAAATATAAACTTGCGTCTTTCTCCATCTAACGCAAATTCATTTAACATATTACTATTTTTATTCGCCTTTGATTTCTCCAAAAACCCCCAACACTATAAATCATTCCAGGATATCTGAAGTAAACAACCCTGCACGCTTCAACGACAGGATTCCAACCGGGCCAAAGATGATCACACCTTTTGACATAATCAATCCGAAGCACACGTGACCGGGTCCGGCTGTCCGATGAATGATTTCGAAGAAGTGAACCAGGTGTAGATGATTGTCCTCTTACGAATACCTCAAACTGTACTCTACTCTCTCCCTCTCGTGTGATTTTCCAACGGACAGTGTTTTCCTTTACCATTTTTATGTCTCTGTTTTCATGCCCCCGGTCGGCAGATGATCGGCCAGCTGCCGATGCGGCATGATGTTGCTTTTGCTAATGGACGGCATCGGCACTGCAGAGGAGAAACCGAGTGAAAGATCGATCGATCTTTTTTTTCTTCTTATAAACAACAAAACATTGAAAAACTCAACACTCCAGACTTTCTTTTACTGAGAAAAAGCCTACATAGAACATGAGACAAGGGATAAGACAGCTCTCTGAAAACTGGTAGTTTGTCGACAGATTTTGCAGGATCGTTGAAATGTGTACCGTGATGCGCCTTATGCATTGCGTTATCTATCATCTCCTGTTTGCTTATCTAATGCCCTTCGAGAATAAGTGGGACAGTTTTGCAGTCCAACGTTAAAAGTCCTTGCGATAAACACGGCTTCAGATTTGAAGGCTTAATCCATCCTGGTTGCAACAATTTATAAGCCAAATAATTCGAAGATCTTTCTGTGCTGTTTCAATTCAGAGATTTTGCACCCGAGACTCGTTGTTTCACCCGGAGAAGAAGGTAAACACGTTTGATTCGTTTACCTGCCTATCCAGTTTGTTACAATAATCCACCCGGATGAGCTGAGCTGCAGCTCCGCCATATCAGGAAATTCGATCTTGCTGCTCCTGCATCAAAGCCGTGTACTGCGCCCCTCTCGACCGATCTCGATCCTCGATCCCATCCTCGCGCGATCGTACAGCGGAAAACGAAAACAAAGGACCAAAAATCTCAAGCTGTTAGAACTGCGCCATCCCCGACAAAGCAAGCAGCTCGACGTGTTCAACCATTCCCCGGCGCTCCCACCCCCCCGATGGCAGCATCCTTGACCAGCAGCAGCTTCCTCCCGGCAGACCATCACCATCATCCCCTCGAAGCACTCGAAGGCCAATCCGGTACGGCAGCGGCGAAAACCCAACTGTCAAACAAAGGCTTTTGGGAAGAAGGAAGAAACCCGGGGGCTCGAGAAAACGTTGGCTCGTGGAACGCGGGAGTGGCGGACAGAGGATCGTCCGTCCCATCGGTGCAAACCGGTGGCCCCGGACGGAAACCGTTCACCGACGGCTCGTATTTCCAGGTGTTTCCTTTCGTTAAGTTTCAGGTTCTGCTGCCGAGATTTGGTCTGCTGCCGAGCTGGTAAGAGACATGGCGAGGTTCCTCGTCCTTCGGAGCCGATCGCAACCTTCCGCCGTTTTCACGCAAGAAGGATCGTTCAAGAGGACAACTCTGCTCGAGGTTGAGATGGTTGAGTTAATTCCTTGCTGATGTTCGCCAATCTTTGTCGGTCGTTCGTGTGTGCCCGCTTTACTGGTTCCTTTTTGCTAGGATCTTATTTTTCTGATCTCGCAAGTTTTTTTTTTTCGAGTAACCCTACATCGTAGCATTTTATCATCCATCTGGGCAGTTTTAATTTGTCAATATTTTTTCACGCTTCCGCAGGGAAGGAGAATTTGACAAGATAGAAACAATTATTCAGACTGTAATATTTTGTTATGCTCCATTTATGTTTCTATTTTTAGTGATCAATCGCTCGCTGGAAAAAGATTCATGCTCTGTTTTAGAGAAGATATGCGTCCTTTTAGCCTTTTTCTTTGCCTTCGCACAATATCCTTCGTGGCACAATCCCATTATGACAGGGTTGGGAGTTTTGTTTTTTCATACCTGTCGTCCTTGCCTGTCGGGAATGTTTTTCCAAATGTAACCATCTTCCTCCCTCCCCATCCCGTGCCACTCCCTCCGGTGTAGTTCCCTTTGTAAACGGGGCTTGCGAAAGACCCCTTGCATCGTTTTTCGTAGCTGTTGGTCTTTTCTAGTTAAAATTGCCATTCGTCTTTGGCACACCGGCGTGGAAGGCAAACAACCAAACCGGATTAGGTACAGGCTGGCATACGGGGAGTACTATCGCCATTCGTTATATTGCAAAGTTTCCAGCTGCTGGTAATCTTTCCTTTCTGTCAACTTCCTTTGCCAGCCTCGCTCGAATGCAATTGAATGGAAAATGCTAATTTACATTTCCTTCCAGTAAGGCAGTTACGGCATAAAGGTTCTGGTCCTTGGAACGATCCAGTACCGGTTCGTGAGTATTTTCTTTACGCGAAAACCAGTCGCCACAAAACCGGTGGACATCTGCAGAATGGGGTTTTTAGCAAATAGAAAGCACTCCATTTTCAGATCATCGTAAACCTTTCTATCGTGTTCATTTTTGCTCACGCGCTCATTCGATTCGGATCAAAGTTTTAATTTAATTTTTCCTTCTTTCATTCACACGAGAATATGAAATTAATTAAAACAACCGGCGATCGTACATTGATGTTTGTTTTCTGCAATTCCTGTTTCCGTACAAACAGACCATTTCCTGCGATGTGCGTTGCTGTCCCTTAATGATCGGTTGTTTAAATTTTCTATCCAACCTTCTACCAATTCAAAGGATCATGGCCGTCACTAATCCGCTACCTGGAACGTCCGCTCATGGGACGCAAACAATCGAAAGAAAATTAAGGGTGTCAAATGTAAGCCTTGGAGAACAAAAAAAAAAAGAAACCGAATTATTCTACTCTCCTACAAAGGTTGGCCTTGGGAGGATTCTAGGCAGAGTTTTTCCGGCACTCGTTCGACAAACAACAAAACTCTCGCGATGTAAACCGTAGCAGAGTTTTATCGGTGGCCAGTGTGGAAAATTGGTTCTGGAACGCAATCAAGCGACCGGCAAGCAATCAGGGGTACTATTATTCTATCGACCGACCGAGACAAGGCAGGAAAGGGTTACCTTCGTAGGGAGACTATCCTGTATCAGGGTTCCCGGTTTGAAGTGTCTTTAGATCAACTGAAAAGACCTCCAAGGACTTGGGCTTCCTCGGCCATGAAGGAGATGATTCCTCTTCTCGCCCCGCCCGGGAACGGAAACGCAAACTGAGCCTCTCTACAACTCACACACAACCACACAACCGGGTGAGATGAAGCAACGGTTTGCAGGATCTCGTGCCACCGAGAATAATATGTAAATTTTACTCCATTCTCATGATAAATCGAAACTGACAGCAGCTTCCTTCGTCTTTTTTCGGTCCGGTTGATTGGGAAGAAATAATCGTCGGACCGGGTCCGTTTCCACGGCAACGTGATTCTAATGGGGTTCCAATTTTTTTACATTTCCATTTTTTGCTGCATTTTGCTGATGAATTGAGCGGAGCTTTTTTATGATTTTTTCCTCCCTTCGTAGTCGGGGTGTTTTTTTTATGACGTTTGGTCCCTTCCTCTTTAGCATGCATCACATTTCACGAGGCGAAGAGAGGGAGACCCGCGCATCCCAACCCGGTTCCGTTCCGTCAGGGTTTGCTCCATCCCACAATAGGACCTCGTTGCAGGATCCTCGGTTGCTCGGCGATTCTCACGATCATCGTTTCGCCGTGTGCCTGAACGCACTTTCACGCGTCCTCAACGGGCGTTCGTCTTCAGGCCGGCGAACGAACAAGGCCGGGTACGAACCAACCTACCAGAATGGCTTCAAGACGCCGTGCCATCACCGAGCAGTACCGCTTGCTGAACGATGATGATGCGTGAGAACTTACTCCTTTACGTCGCGATGGAGAGGCGGAGAATGGGTGAAGGTATGGCGTATTGTGTGCGAGTGGTTTTCATTGTGAAATGGAATTTCCTTTCCATCGTTAGCCGGTGCACCGGTTTTATTTCACTTTTATGATTGCTGAAGCAAGCTGGCATTTCAATGGACACGACATCTTGTTCTTTCGGTTTGTGGCGTTCGAATCCGGTGCAGCCAGCATCTTGTGCCACTCGAGCATCTTGGGCGTTGTTTCCCGTCCTATTGTGCATTGTGCACAGGAGTGTTCTGGTCATGTGCATCGATCGGGATGGATGGCGGATGTTATGAATGGTACGAATGCAACCGAAGCAAAGGACCGCATGCAGCATGGATTTGTGGCCGTAAAGCGTTAATCTTTCATAGCACTCCATCGCGCAGCTTAAAATAAGGTTTAAAACCCCGAACCACTAGCATTTAGAAGAGTATCTTTTGTTATCTTCTTCATTGTGTTTATTGAATGCAACAGAAACGGTTCAAATTATTTCAAATCAGAAATGTATTAAGATCATCCATTGTGTGTTATGTTTTGTGTTTCGCGTAATACTTTATTATGAAATACTCAATAAGACATTTACTGATTTGAAATTTTCTTGAAATTGAAGATTTATTTTGGAAATTTGAAGCAAAGAAACCTACTTGTGTACTTATTATGGGGTTAGCAATATAGGTATTTCTTAACAATTTTGTTTTGTTATTTAGAAATGGCTTCAAATGTATAGTTTAATGTTTGCTTAACGTAAAAGCTGATCATATGTTTGTACCTATGATGTGATGAAAGTGACTGTTTTAAAAATTATTTTGTTATTATCAACGACTATTGTCGAAATTTTCATATAAACATGATAAAATATTGTTTTGCAGAGCGTTTTTGCTCTGTAAATTTTGCTTATTGAATTCCAAGGAAGAGATAATGTTTTTTTACTAAAAGACCATGCTGCTAACCATGGTTTTTACTACACTTAAATTCAAATAATTGTGCAGTATATTATATTTTAAATATTGCTGCAGCGGATCCCACTTCCTATGTTATTTGTGTTATAAATAAACCCATACCTACCGTTTCCTCGAACGGTACATTCATTTGCCTTTTTTTCATTCCTTACTAGTTTAGATTTTCTTGCGTTTCCCATTTCGTTCTACAATCCTTGCGCAACGATCACACGTGCAGAATTTTCCGCAACGTCTTGTGCCGTGCACCGAAACGACCGCTTTTAACTGGTTTCAATGGTTGGGTAAATTAAATACAGAAAAAGGGTATAAAAAACATCCTGTACCCTCGAGTTCTCTACGGGAGGTTCGTTCTCTACCGTGGCGTTAAAATCCTTTTGCATGTAATAGAAAAACCCCTTTTTTGCCTCAATTCTAAACATCCGGAATGTGTAACGGAAAGAAATTTACTCTCTTGGATGGCTTTCCGGTTACGTTTCGTCTCGTTGTTTTCCTCTCCCTTCTTGACTGTGCGAAAACATCCTCTTTTGCCAACCGATTTGCGGGACACCCTTATGAAAATGGGGTGAACTATGTAGAACGATGTGACCTTGGCAGGATATTACGCGAATGCGCAAAAAGGCACTTTTCAAGGGAGTGTCCCTTGGAGGAGACTTCATGCAGAGCGCCCCAAGCCAAACGAATCGAATCAAACGATTTCTATGAAAACCACTTTCGATGACTCACAAACAACGGGGGACGAGATAAATATTCACTCAAAAAGATGTTAGCATTATTTTTATGTTATTTCATACAAATAGATTTCCACATGCTGTGCACATCATGAACATTTTAAATCTATGGTTGCAATTTTTCGGGTGACAAAACGGAACCATCAGAGCTGAATTTTTCACTGAGATTGTTCAGTTGGAATCTGGTAAGAACAACATTCAAGGGTAGACTACATTGCTTAAGGGCATCTAAGGATTAGAGTAAACAAGAATGATCTTTTATTGTGTGCTTCGAAAGAGATTCTCAATTGACTAGTAGCTGCTACCGTATTATCCGATTTTAACGACACAATCTGACACAAAAACAAATAAAATTCCCAAAGTACTGGATTTTCATATAATAATTTTTTATATATTTTATTTGTATCCAACTATTTAGTTCATTTTGTCTTTGATTATGGTTTTGCAATTTAAATTAATTCTGATGCAATGCAATATCGAAGTTACATGTTTCTAAAGGTATCATTTGATCGTCTCGGGTCACCCTAGAGCCGAAATGGGCAGTTAAATGGGTTTTGACACTTTCAACACTCCATAAAACTGCAATCACAACTGCCGTGTCCGGTGCACCCTTGAACAACTGCATCTAAAACTGTGAAAAAAATGCTCACACACAGCCATACAAGAAAATCAACATCGAAAACACCCAAGCGGAACGATCCCCTGGTCCTGGGATTATCATTTTCCACCACCACCACGACGATCCCCTGGGGAAGCCACGAGTCGGGAAACCCCTCCGGACGATGCGATTCCGTTTTCAGACTCCTGGCGGGAAGGATATGCATCGCACCGCTGGACACTTTACCAACAATGGTGGAAGATTATTTATTGGTCATATTTTTCTCATTAAACTGTCGCTACTGGAACGCGCTTTGGTTTGTACATGTGTGTAAGTTATTGCAGTTCACAAAACGCAACGACCCTCCGTGAAGGGCAGATGAAGAAGATCTCGTCCTTCGTTCCATGGCTTGCTTGGAAATTGCTTTATTTAACCGTTCTTTTTTGTTATGTTGAGGAATTTCCGTTGGTTGCATTCGAATGCAATCGGGCAATTGATTTATTCCTCTTCCCATGGTAAAAATCAAAAGGTTCCCTTTTACCAAGGGAAAACAAAAACACAACTCTGTAATGCGCACGAACGCGTGAAAAGTATCCTCATTTTCTTTGTAATCCCTTGGAACCGGCTGTTACGGCATACAACTAGGATCTGATCGATGGCCATAAATTGATTCGATTACCAATAAGATCATAGGAATCTTTGTGTGGTTTTCTGTTGTTGATGGTCGTAAATTTTCTTAAACTCATTCCAACTGCGGGAATATGTAGCACAATTTTCACCCCAGAAGGAACGGAAATAATTTTCAATGAAGAAACACACCACCACAGATGCAGAAAATTTGAATTGAACGTCTCTTAGTGGAAAAGAAGCGATCCAACCCGCTGCCTCAAAGGGGGTGAGAAGGAAATCATTTTCCGGCACGAAAGCGTGTTCAACCATTCCCGTTCTTACCGTCCCTCACGATTGTGGCCATCGTCGGAACGTTTGGTGACGTTTTTATTGCGCATTACGCTCCCAATCGTTTTGTTTTCGTTAGGGGACGTCGATAGCGGCACCCTTGCAATTGATCACTGGTGTGGGAAGGCGGGTGTTTTTGATTCAAGGACAAATTTTCCACCCCACCGGATGGAGAAAATAGCAGTTCCCTTGAAAAGGCTGCTCAAGTGAAACGTGGGGATGAGGAAGATTTGTGATTTTATTTTTCGATCAAATTGATAAGATGACGGTTACAAATGGAGTGTTATCCTACGAATTATAGATTTTGCAATAGTAGGGAATACTTGTTAAATTAATTACTCTGATGATGAATTCCTTCTGACCAAGGACATGGAAATTAAACAAATACATAACAACTTCGCAATAAAGAAAAATCCACATGGAAATCTTCTTCGTCGAACTCATGTTGGTAATTGTTTAGACAATACTGAGCAGCAATAAAATGCCAAAAACCCTTTAAGAATATTCTTGCATATGGTGGTTGGGAATCATATCATTTCTCAGGCCAGTGCAGCAATATAGAATTTCTTCTCCCAGAACGCAAGGATCCGAGGGTACGCCGACCGATTATCATTGCCATTCGCCTTTGTCAAGCAAATGAGGTGCTAATTAATGAAGGGAACCCATCTTCTGCTACCCGTGGTAAGCATATAAGTAAAAGAAAGGTGTGTGAGAACCGGGACGAAAGGGTTTATGGTGATAAATGCACACCCCAAAAAGGGGTATCCGACCCAGGCCGTGTCAAATCTTGCAGTTAAAAATCAGCCTCAGAACCTGTTCCATTATCTTTTGTAAAGCTTTGGCCTTTCGATAAGGAGATACCGAGAGAAAAAAAAATCCCGGAAGGTCGGGGCAATATATTTAACTATCATCCCCTGCAATCGGAGACCTTCAATCCTCCGAGATTTAGCAGCAATACTTTACAACATCGGAGCGGTTACCAACCATCCGTCGAATCGGCGGGATGTCTCATACCTGCTATGCAGTATTTAGCTATTGTTCAAATAGTAAAATTACACTTTTTGCTACACACCACAAAGGATTTGCCACAGGTAGCATAATCCTAAAGATGTTCAACCAATCGAAGGATGAGTAAAAATGTATAGATCGAATTCAGTAATATTGGAAAAAGATTCACCCAGTCGAATTCAAGGACAAAGTCTAATGATATAAATCAAACGTTATGAACCAACAGAACTGCACCGTAAAGAGTATAAAGTCAGACACATACGACCATGAGCATAGTGAGTCCCGCTTTTTAACATTTCGTTCGATTTATATCTAATTGAATGCTTGCTAGTTATTCTGGCAAGGTTAGACAGAGGTTCTCATTTTGGCAGATGCAGCAAAACCCTCTTTCCTTATAATACTTGTTCCATCAATAAAATTCCTAGTTGGTCTAATTTTTGGGTTTTATTTCGCTGTAAAAAAATATCTTAAGCGATCTGTTATTTCCCGCCTTTGTCCGCTTCTGGTCCACGATGTATGGTAATTTATGACCTAATTGCACAGATTGCTGCAATTGAGACTCCCACTCTTGCTAAAGGAGTTTTTTTTTTCTATCGTTGAATTGAGGCTTGAGAAAGACTTGAATTCTAATCGAGCAAAGTTCATGAAAAACACCTTCTTCACAATGTTAAGAACACATACTTCTCGGTCTTAGTCGCCCCGAAACTGCCGCGTTTCGTGATAGGAGAAGCATAATCATCTGTCGGATCACTGCTATAAAAGTATGCTTATGCACGGGCACGACCCAAGAGCATATGCTGCCGCCATGTTCCGGTCCACATCCACACGAACCTCTGGCTCGGATCGACAGAAGAAAGGATTGTAAAATGGATTTTCGGAGAAAACAGAGGAACAGCTCAAGGGGGCTGCGAGAAATGAACAGGAAAAAAAAACAAGCGAAACCATCCTGGAGGGCCAATGGCGCGATCCGGCGTGTGCAGAATGGGAGCCGTTTATTAAAATCATAAAACCACACCACCCTGCAGTACCCCGCGACACTCGGCAGGGACGCAACTGACACGCTTTCGAGGTGCTGGAAAAGCAACATTCGAGACGCACCATCTTTCAAACGAAAATATAAAACGGGCAGGTGTTGTAAATTGTACTCACCATCCGTCGTTTTCATTTTATTTCCCCATCAAACGTATCCTTCAGTAACGTCTCCAATAATGGGAGTATGGTGGGGTATGCGGAAACGCCGCGTTGACAACTGGTTGCCGGCGAGAAGAAACCAAATCGAAGCAATTATTCGAGTGCACCCTGAAGGAATTTCACCACAAACAGCACGACACGATTTTACGAAGCCGAAGAATAGTAAAAAGTTATATAGGCAGTGTACAGGAGTTTATATCAATTGTTCAGCATCTCGCCCAAACAAAACTTCAGATAAAACCTAAACTTAAACTCATCCTCTAGATTGCCATATTCCGGCACTTGCTCGAGCGATCATGCCAACGGGATCGGGTCAATTATGCAACTAATTGGGAATTGCGGAAGTGGACTGTCGTTCATCAACATTTCTCCACCGACAGCCTGATGGAAAGGAAATCGTAAATGATTAATTAAGGCGCCCCAGCAAGCTCTAGTGTGACCCGCTCGGGTTTCGGCGTGCGGTGCCGGTGTAACGATCGTAAAACTGGAAAACACTGGATCGATCGGAAAAATGTTGTAATTAAGCGTAGGAAAGACGGATGTCGGATTGTACCTGTGCCAGTCGACCCAGTGGTGGTCCTTTCAAGAACGTATATTGTATCTCAAATGATTCAAACGAGCAAGTGTCAGAAGAATGCTATGCTGTTCACCATAATTGTCATAATTATAAGGTCGACTATCACTTTGCCCGAAAGAACCACATCCTCAGTTAGATAAGAGCTTTTTTTTAGCTAATCTAAATTTTAGGGCATAAAAATTCAAATTCTTTTGTTGTTTACATTTGAACATGCTCAATACTAAAGATTGATATGCTAAAAATTAGGCATTACTTGTCAGGCGACCACTTTTGAATACTCGTACTCTCCAAAGTTGTTCAAAACATACTTTGGCAGAAACCTTACCTCAACTTGTAGGATAAGATATTGAATTTTACTCGACATTAATAGCCGACAATAAAAACTTCATAAACACCGATATTTAGTCGCCTTACATTTACGTTGTCTTACATTTACGCGTTGTATACAGATATTACATATAGCAAAGATAGCGTATGAAAATAGATAGCTCGATTCGAACGGATTAATTCGATTGAAGTCCGTGCTGAGGCTGAATATCCTTTTTAACTTAGTCTTATACATTTCGTAATATAATACTTTTTTTATAAACATATAATTGGAGTACCCACATTCTTTAAAATAAATTTCATTTAGCATAAACTTCAGCCGAACCCAGATACGTTTTCTGTCATACACATTTGTGCCATCTACACGTATTCTCATTCTCCCGGTGTGAGAAAAGCCGATATCCCCAGGAAGAGACACATTAACCAAGATCATTACTTCTTGCATCAAGGATATCTCAAGCTTTCCAAAGAGGGCAGAGAAAAAATCACTACCCACGCAGCATTAAGCACGGTGTATATGTACGCAAACAAAAAAATGCAAAACTTGTGGCATAAACCTGCCCAACCGTTAGCAATTCCAGGAAGCAGTGAAACAAAACCAAAGAAAAGCGTATTAACCCTCTGCTGCCCATAATGCACCGCGGCTAATAAAGGTGCCCCGAAGTCTTCCAGGGTGCGGTCATCCGGAGGCCCGTAGGCCACCGTTGCGGACCACCGTCTTCTCAGAACGGCAGCTTTGGCAAGGAACAAAAAAAAGAAGCTCTTGCTCTCCCTGCGCTTCTCGATTGTGCCGTCGTCGGACCCGGGCGAACGGTAGGATCAGCCAACCGTAAGGGATTCTGAACCACCAAAGAAGGCCGACCGAGCTTCTCCTCCGCATTATGCACTCGTCCCACTTATGCACGCACCCCAAATCCCATCGTTGGGACCATAATTTTCGGTGCGGGACGATAAGAGCAATGCAAAAGGGTCCAAGGAAACGGTAACGAGACTTATGGTGGTGATGCTTTAATGTTTTCTTGGATGGATAAGCCAACGAAAAACCAAATCCGCCGCAACCGTTCCGGGATGTTACCGATTAGTAAGTGTGTGTGTTGGAATGTGTCGGGGAGATGATGTTTTTGACCCTTGGCTATCCCCTTAGACAACCAGCCCACATATCACCCATCTTCGCGGTGTTAATTGAAGCAAAAACACATCAACGAGAGATTGTAAAAGCTCCTAAATCCTAAGGCGAAGGTGAACATGCGAACACTAAGCAAATAGGAAATGCATGTTTCGTGTTTAACTTCAAAACTCACCGACCATAATGCACTCATCACCAGGCTGGCGGTATAGATTAGAAAACTATAAAAGCTACGAGAAGAGCTTAACCTAGTCAACTTGAGAGGAGTTTATTTGGTAGACACTGCACTGGAATGTAAATTGACAGATCCGGCTTTTATTGTGGTTTTAAAGTTCTAAAATTTAATGAGCATTCTTGTGCTAATATACAAGGATATCAAATATTTTTTGTAATGAAGAACTATATATTAATTTTTGTAAATGTTAAACACATTTTTCCTAAATTATGGTGCAATGTCAAAATAATTTAAACAAAATTGTCCTCTCCATTTCATCGCCGGTTTGTCTAATTTGTAAACCTACACCGATCGTAGCAATCCATGGTTTCATGGTAAAACAATTAGGCTTTCCCTTGACTATTCGCTTTGCTATAAAAACATAACACTATAAAAACATACCATTCCAAAACGTTCCATCAAACCAGAATATTGCTTGGCATCGATCCTCAAGAATTTTTATTTTGCTAGATATTGTTACAACATTATTGTGTTGAAATATCTCTTCTCCCCTGAGAGCAGTAAATCAATTTCGCACCAAACGCTCAACAGGTACGCTCGGAAAACGTCGCATCGCCAAGTGATACTATAACCTTGAACCGGTTGTTAAACTATTCATTTGACTTTCTCGCACATCGAATGCTGTAAATCAGGATTCGTTTCGGGTATAGGAGAAGAACACCTATGCCTACTCGTCATAAAGGGCAATCTTCGCACACGATTTCCATACGGCTTTGGCTGGATTTTCCCAGTTCCCGTGACGTGGTACCTGTTCCAGTGTCGGTTCCTTCGCAAACAACCTCGTGAGGATTTATTGGACCCCCGTTAACTTTGTCGTGTTTTTGGAATTTATGATCCCCGAAAGACGCTCCACAAAAGCAGGTACAGCAGGGATACATTCCAAACTGATACTTTGTTCGGGCAAGTGTTTTTACTTCCAAGGGCACGAGCGCTTCTATTGCTTAAGCCACCCACGAATAGTCACGGTAATGTTTTCGCCAAGTCTTTACCCGAGGGGTAAATGTTTGCTGAAATCGTTTAACTTCTTTATTGCCAAAAACCACCCACTAAAGATTGAGAAAATAGCCTCCCCCGTAGAGCGTGTGCTAAAAGTTGCATTTTCCACGTGAAGTTGACTGCGGCATGGTGTTAGAAATGGGTTTTTCCGTCAGGTGAAATTTTGCATTTTTCTCGAGGTGAGAAACACCATGAGGTCGCTCAAGGACATGTATGCATATTTGTTATTAACAGCACGTATGTACAGCATTTTCTGAAGCTACTGATGACCAGAGGACACCCGGTGGATGATCCCTAGGAAAGGTCGGCTGGACTTCCTCACCATGGGTCAATTAATTCTTTCAAGCAAGCAAAACGAATCGAACGACCTTGTGAATTGTTTTTTCAAAACTAGCAACTTTACTGCACTTGTTTGCATCTGTTGTTTCATATTTTGAAACCTTTCAACAAATTTTTTCTGATTTCTAGAATTTTGTTATATTTTTTTTATTACATAAAAATCCTCATAAACTTTTTTCAACAGCTTCACTGTAGAGGAATCTTCCTCCTTTTATTTTTCTTTCTTCACATATTGAAACCAACGTAACGGGAAATATAACGTACCGTATCGAACTGATCGATGGCAGAAGAAAAGCCCCTTTCGGAAACGGTCGCTGCAACGTTGTAGAAAATGTTGCGATTGCAGCTAATCTTTCAATCGGACAATTGCCTTCGCGATCGTTTTCCCTCACCTACCACTTTTCCACCCGGTAAGCCCGCGGTGCTCTGACGCGACCCACGGCAGCATCATGATGCGATTCGTCATTATCATCGCCATTATCATGATCGGTTCACGATGCGGCGAGTGCAATGGCCTCGGCCGGGAAACGGGGTAGATTCTTCCGTTGCGGTGCATCATTCTAGCAAACGCGATGCACCGGGTCGGCAGTAAAAATCCTCCCTCTCTGCCGGATTCTGCCGAAGACCAGCTGACTTGCGTACTCCATTCAATCGTGCGCTGCATTGTGTTGTGCAACGGGAGCGTGAGGTGGAAAATCCTTTGGCGGAAAGTGATGCTTGGGCTCGATTATGTTGCCAGTACTTGCCCGGCGTGAACGTCTGCATCGGCTGGTCCAACTGATTTTGGGTTCCAAAGTGATGAAATCAAGCTGTTCGTTGTATAAGATGAAGCAGATGGACGACGAAAGAACTCCCCGAGATTGCTTTAAAAACAACAACTGCAAATTTTAAGCCATTTGTATTGTTGGAAGATTGTTGTTGCATTTTTCAAAATACAGCAGAAGAATGAAATCGTCAATTGATTGTATCATCTTTGGTACCACCATTTCGGTACAGAACCAAAGTATAATTATGATATGCTATGTTATAGAGTCTCGTCCCAACCGATTTTCAAAAATTTCAATGTCATTTAAACACATAATAATTGGTACCAACAGCAATAATATTTGTCCAACATTTTTCAGCAAAAACTTTAAAATTCCGCTACATGCACTCTTATGTATGCGCACTTACACCCGTTCGCTGGTTCGGAAGGATATGTGGATCAAGATAAGAAGGGTGCCCGGACGGGAACGAAAACATGCTCCGCAAGAAGATCTGGATCGGGCGTCGTCTGGAATAGTGGTGCAGGATAATGATGCGGTAAAACGTTAAACATCTGCCTCAATAAACTACACGGGCCGAACAAAGAAAGGTCCAAGAAGAACGACGAATCCCCAAATCCACCACCATCCCTTGTGCATTGTGTATTTTGGGGTTATTTTCGTACTGCTGTAACTTGGGAGCCCTTTTTTACGCCCGAGCTGGAAGCCCGTTTTATTTTATCGAGGCCAACATCTTCCAGCAATATCGGGTGTAAACGACTTCCGTCGACTTCAAAGAGATTTTAGAAAATTAACATTTAAACGAATTATGTTTCTATTTGATTTTATAATTTAACAAAAGTTTTCAATTGATTTAAAATCGACTTCTATGTAAATCAATGACCAAGCAGACCATACAAAATATGTGTGTAATAAAAATCCACTTTACAAAATCATTCAATAATGCTGTGTCAACTATTTGCACGTAATTTTTAGGGAATTTCTGGGTAAACTGCAGACAGTAAGTGAATTCGATGCTTTATCAACGAAAAATGTGTACTCCAACACTAAAATAAACGAACCCGCGAAAACAAAAGACTGCACCAAAATGGTAGACCGCAGGAGACGAACCTCATTCGCCGATCGTTTCGTTCGCGCTAAGGGTAGCACGGTTTTCCAAATCAGGGGATCCCAGATGGTGATGGCCCCCGACTGAGAACATTCGAAGCGATTGCCTGTCGGGAGTTGGAGCTTTTCGGAAATTCTGTTTGGTTAGAAAATAAAACGAGAGCTTCATCTGTTTTGCTAAAACCAATCCCAAAAAAAAAGGCAACCCTCTAGAACTGTCCGATGTGAGCCATAACTTTTCGACTGATTTACCTGGGAGTTGATATCGTTTTTCGTTTCGGTAGATCGACGAATTTTCCCACATCGGATGCAAACAATCTTGGAGCAGATTTTTTGTTATTTTTTTTTCTCTTTTATATACACTGATCTTGCCACCCTTATTCGTTAACTGTCCGTTTACGGGCGATTCGCGATCGGTAGAAAAATATTTTTGAAAACTGTAGCATTATGGTGAAATCTGGTAGATACATTTTCTTTTAATATCTTTTTGTAAGTTTTGAACAGATAAACCAATCCTTGTTTAGTTTAATTTTAATCGAAACCCGGGTCCACACAATATGACTCTAGGTGGATTCTGGTCCACGGATACACATTATACAATCCGTCAGGTGCATCCGTTTTATTTGATGGTGCTTGCTTTAAGCTGTTTTCCCCGATTCCCCAATTTTTACCAAACTCGATCTGACCGTTTGTTTGATCTTGTTAAGGGTCAGTAGATGCAGGGGATGCATTACGACTTCCGCCGGAGCCGTAATATTTCATATAAAGATTTATAACACTATTTCAAGCACCGACCATTATTTTATGGTTCAACAAACGGTTGATGTTGCTACGATAATGTCACTATAATTTTAAGTTAAAAACTTATTTCAGCCTCCGAAATATTTCATCTGCGGTAAATAAAACCTGGTAATGGTTTTGGGCACCATTTCCCTGCATCGACACGTCATAGCGATCGGCATGGCAATTTATTGGATCGTGACTAACAAAGTGTTGACGATTGGCCATGGGCATCAATTGAACGGACCACTTTGGCACAGTTCCAGCACCGCCAGCCGGCCGGCGTCTCCAACCCGGGGCTGGAACGGAAGTAATTTTACCGTTTCGCCACCCTTCGTCCCCTCCGATTCCGATCCCGAATCCATTCAACCGTTACGAGCAATGGCGATCGAGTGCGGCTCAATATCGCGAACGCAATTATCGGTCACCGCACAGTTTTTCTCAGCTGATTGTTTTTCTTTCCATCAATTCCCAACAGCAACGTCGAAATTCGGATCATTTTAAGAGAGATGCGTTCCTTTTGAGAGACAATCATTCGTAATCGTTTGAGTTTCTTTTAAAATTGGTACGAGATGTATCTATTTTTCTTCAAATATAAATGCAGTAATAAGTATAAAAATACTGCCTTTAGTTTAATTACCTCCACAACACCCTTCCTCGTTGATTCTTGTCCTTTGCATGCCTGTTTCTTCGCTGGCTTCAACAAAGGCTGTCAATTAGCAAAACACAACTAAACAACTTACCATTTATCCGTCTGAGCCGTGGACGCGAGACACAACGGAAAGGATAATACGCTGGCCACGTCCACGTTTTGGCCAATTCCAACGCTTTCGCCCCTGAAGGAAGAGGGTTGCATTCTGCGCGTTTGTCCCCGCGAGCTAGAACCGCGCTTAATGCTTAACCCAGTAATTGCTCCGGCAGATAATTTGAGGTTCCAGCCCCGCGACGGCGATGGCCCGGCTTCCGTTTCCGGCCCAGTGTCCAGTGTGCCAAACTTGTTTTAGGCCCTGTACGCTCGTATTCCGATGTTTGAGCACATCACAAATTTCATCGCAAAGACGGGAAAGAGAATGGCGTGGCACGAGGGTTGCACTTCACGTTGCAATTAAAGTGCAGTTTAGATGTGAGCTCCCCGGGGTTTTGCTTAATTCGCTCCGGTAATGGTAGCATTTGTCCGTTATTTTTCAAGTTCGGTACAAAAAAAAACTTTAACAGTCTAAGGGTACAAGGTATGACCGAACGCGATGCTTACTTTGGAGAGTCTTTAGTTTTGGGCTGAATTCGTTTCTCAACATTTTTTGAAACAAAATTATTTTGCAAAACATTTTAAACCAATGCAAAACTGAAATAGAAGATAATTTTATCTCGTGTTGAAACAAATCGAAAACAATCCCAACAGTTCTTCCAAACCAGCCTCAGAATCATGAAACAAGATTATTCCTGTTCTTGTTTGTCTAGTCTCGTCCTCCTGTCGATGGCTAAAGTTCTAGTTTTCTTCTGACAAAGTTTTCCTCCTGACGATCCTCCTGAAAAGGGAACCCATCAAAACAGATGCAAAAAAACACATCGAAAGCCATCCAACAACAGCCGGCTTTATGTGTGTTCATGCAAGGATATATCCTTAGCTATAGCTTCACACGACACGTGGGTACGGTTTTCAGGCGGACAACACCTTGGTCCAATATTCCGCTCTACCCACTCCTTCCAAAACCCTTTTGTGCAAAATCTGGCTTGTTTATCGGAATCAGAACTACTTGTTGTTCAAATTTCGTTAGAACTCGGGTCACTCAAAGTAGCAACAGATCGAATCGGCAGCTGTGTCACATCTCGGGAGCCCTGCCTGTCGTTATCGCTTAAAGCTTCGAAACAAAAACTGTGCCTGTAAAACAGTTCTAGGAGTTCATATTCTCCCGCATTTTTTTCTCACAATATCCTGTCCGTCGTCATTCCCTGGGTTGGATCATAAAAGGAGGCTAATAACAAAAGCTTCATATTCCTTCTTAAAACACGTTCGAAAGGGGGTCCTTTTGTTTAAAGTGCGCTTATTGCGTCGTAGAAGTTGAAGTCATAAGCTTTCCGTTGAATTTGTGTCTCGCTGGAATAGTTGATCCTTTTGTTGAATATCTCCCTGAACGTGGCTTCGCTTCGATTTTGGCATTTTGACACGTGCGACGCTATTGTGTGTTTCATTTTGTTGTATTCTGCAGACCACATCGGTGGTTTAGAACAAGGAAGCAGCACGATCGTGTGCGGTCAGGATCGATTTTCCTTTTTTCGAATTCGAAGCAAAACAACTTGTGTAAATCAGGAGCAAAAAAAACCGGGTGACAAAATTCGGAAGGAACGGAGAACAAAATTCGTGGTTCGCAAAAAACCAAAAATAGATCTGAATTGTAACTATCCTCCAACTTAGCAACTATAGAAATTTTAACATGGAATGTTCTTAAGCCAGAGTAAAAAAGACGTTCGGATCGGTTAAGCAAAAAAAAAAGTTCATCACAAAACAAGGGTTTGTTTTGAAAAACAAAACGAAAATAAAAGGTTCTAGGGAGACGGAAAATACAACAAAAGGGCACGGAGAACGTACAGCCCCAAAATAATACGCAAAGAAAACGCGGAGATCCGCTTCCCGGTGGTTGTTTTCCTTTCGCTTTCTCTCATTCGGCTCCTTCGATCTCCGATCCAGCAGGAGAAAAACGTCTGAACATCTGCCGCACAATTTCGTGCCCTTTTGTTCCCCAACTTCCAATATGCTCGAAAATCCGTTCCTGCTGCTGCCGGTCCTGGAAAGGAAGAAAAAATACCCATGTTCCTGATCGCTGGTACATGTTTGTGTGTGTGTCGTATTTCAACGTATACGCATGACGGAGAAGAACCAGGTTTAAGTGTACAGTGTGAAGATAGAAGCGGTTTCTTTGGTATGAATTTCAGTACAAAATATTAAACAAATTTTGTTCCGGTGTTTCTTATCTTGTCCAGCTAGTCTTATTTCGAGGGGTTTTTTTACTATAAAACGCACAAAGGTTTTACAGTTAGGATTTTTCACATACGGAAGAAAAATATTCCCTGTACAAAAAGATCCAAAATTCAGCTCACACTCACAAACACATACTGGTTAGTTCACTTTTCCATCTCTTATAAATCGTCTACAAACTAGAAGAAGGGTGAATCTGTCGCTCATAAACTCTTTTTTTTTTGCGAAATATCCTTCTTCACCAGGCCCTATTTTTACTACGTCCCCTTTTCTAACATTTCTTCAGTTCTTCCCGTGCGCAGGACGAAAACCCTGGCTACGACGCAGTTTCCTCCCGGTTCGAGTTGTTGGTGTTTGCCGGTTCCAATTGCATCACCGGCACGCGGGCTTTGTTGGTATGCTGCTGCTCGGGCGCGTAGCACAAGGTTTGTTTTATGCTACCCTTTCGTACTGCCGCTACGTGTTTTGTGGCAGGCTTGCTCTGCACCGTAAGGCTCGTCCCATTGCGCCCTAAAAGCCCTACGGTCGCCGGCTCAAGGTCAAGGTTTTGTCCGCACGCGGAAGGGTCCCCGTGGAGGTTGTGGTACCAACCGTCACATCGAAGGCATGGCGGGCAATGGTGCCCTGATAAACAACATGAAAAACAACGACATGTTGTCGAACATGTCGGGCACGATCGCAGAAGGGTATCTGGTAGCAACAAGTAGTTTGCTCGTTGCCAACGGAAGCATATTGATCGTGCATTAAATAGAAACAAACAGTTATTCAAATGATCCCCGAATTGTGTCACCCTGGGAAGGTAAAGGAAAAATATTTCGAACACAAATGCAAGTGTTTCATAACGTTTAAGATTTTACCAATTTAATCACGCTCCGTTTGATCCGAACCAAACAAGCCACTGGAAGGCGGCAAAATTATGGTGCAGGCACTTTGGTGTGCTACACATTGCCGCCACGTGTTTCACTTTTTCGGCCTTGGGGTGACAAAGTGACGCATGAGAAGGGGTTTGAGGTTTCTTTTCCCATCAGCATCGCACGCATTGTTCCTACGGTCGCTTCCCGTTGCAGGGAGGGTGTGAAGACGGTATCGCAATGCTGCGGAAGATACGCAAGAATAAAAGGCGAGCATAACTCAAAACAAATTCGTTGCGTTTATGATCAGCAGCAGCCAACGTATTGAAATTCGTAGCTCGCGATGAAGAATTCGAGAAACCCCTTAAAAAAACCTATTTCCGGTTCGCTTCGTATTTTATGTGTTTTTTTGCCACGCGTAGTTTTCATAACACGCAGGATGATTGCTGGCTTTCGAGGAAGAAATGGTTCGACGTCAAACTTTACAAAATTTATCGTTACAACTTTCCAGCGGTCCAGGAAACAAAGGATGGAACACGTTGCAGAATTAGCCGTGCGGCTTCTTACGGTTACGCAGCTCTGGTTCAGTTCTTCGCTTATTCGCTCAACTTCTCTTTTCTTTGCTTTGTCCGTGGAAAATTACCAAGCCGACTCGATCGGTCGAACACGCGCAAGGATCACTTTCGAAGGTTCCAGGCATAGGCAGCACGCATGTGTGTGTGTGTGTTTTCGTGTGTTAACGCTGAAGGGCTCTTCGGGAAAAGCGTCTCCGGTGCGTTCGCTTGTTTCAGGGAATGGCTCCCTCATCTAGCAGTGGATGACTCATCGCAGCAGCCATTGTGCCGAGTTTCTCTCAGGAAGTACGTGAAGTACGAAACAAATCCTTAAATATTCCTTGGAAATGTTATTCCTAACGCACTTCGGCTACTTCGAAGAAAAGAAGAAATGTTTTCGTAGCCCACGGTGCAGGATGAGGGCATCGCGCCAAAAGAACAAAGAGAAACCGAATAAGAGAGTGAGCGAGAAACAGGCCGAGTTCCCCGAACAACGCACCCTCGATGGTGAGTGAGTGCGATGGGGAATACGACTGTAGGATCAGTCGTGACGGTGAACGGAGCGAACAGGCAAGGGGACAAACTCGAGCAGCTAGCGAAAAAAAGGAAGCCGTGCGACGCGCGTGAGAACAGGATGGAACAGTCGAAAACGCCGCGTTGAGCTATACGCTGGTGTGCGTGAAGTGCTCGAAGTCCGTTTTTGTCGAGCACGAGCGCGCTCGAAGGGTCTTTGGTGGATCATTCGTGCGCGCGCAGTTGTCGGAGTCGGACGTGGAACTTTCTGGTGGCATTAGCGCTGGAGTGTGGTTTAGAGGAGAACAAGTCAGAAGGAGTAGAGTGTGTGCAAAGTCAGTGTGGTGTGGAGTGTCGATTCCGCGATTTGGTGCGCTTCTGACCATTGTAGCTGAAAGTTGTGTAGGATGTCAAATGCATTTTGATCCTCTCGATGTAACACAAACCGACTGTTCTCGTCTTCGTCGCCTGTTGCTGGCTGCACTTATGATCAACCATCTGCGTTCTCTAGGAAGCCTTTTTACGGAGAACCTGTTGACTATGATGTGAGAACATGACGTGCTTCGATTCTGTGACCAGTTGACATAATATCCGCACCTCAGAGCTGTTGTTCGGTGACATTAGCTTAACATTATTGCGCTGACGATTTCCCATAGTTGTATTCTGTGCTCAGCAAAATCATCTCAACACATCATATCTTCCATGAAGTGTGTCGCGGAGTTAATCTAGTGAACTCAGGAACGCGCAACCGGTTTTTTGGTGATTCGAACGTGGATGGATGATTAACTTCCGAGACTCGAGTTAACGTCTCCTATGGCGCTTTGATCGGCTCAATTGATTAAAGAAAGTGAAAAGTAGAGAAAAGGCGCAAACAAAAGAACGGTTTTGGCGGAAAAAGTGTTGGAACCGTGCGTTCGAGTACAGTGGAAGACCATCTCTAGCAATTAAGTTCTCATCGTCAGACACGTTTCAACACGTTTCAACGAGAAATCACCATCATCGGAACATAGCACCAACGAAGCCTTCCTTCGGCATCGAAACTTTGCTGTATATCGTCATCAAGGTATGTCATCAAATCTTTCCAAATTTCAATTATTAACTGGATCAATTAAATCAATGTCGAGTATGTAGAGTGTGATTGTTGTCAGCACAATTTTTCATGGAAACTGAAGTTCGTTCGTGACTTATAGAGTTGTTTGTCAATTCATCTGAGAAACTTTATTTCTGCGATTACGAGTAACTTCCCCAAGGCAAGTTCTCTTCCTTTGTGCTTGGTTTTTATGTGCATGTTTTGGGAATTCCAAATTTACGTTAATCATCGTAGCAGCGCGCGCCCCGTTCCGTATCATTCTTCTTTTGTCCAGTTCCGTCTTGAGCTTCCTCTGCCGAACGAACCGTATTTATCCGGCGTTCAACGATATAGAGTCGTCGTTTTCTTCTATATTGAATAGAACTTTTATGTTTCTCTGTTTTTCCTCTACGGAAACCACGCATCGAATGGCGTATGCTGCTGTGTGTTGTATTTTGAGCTGGATCTATGGAGCCCTGGTGGCCTCCACGGCGGTGTATTGTAGTGGAATGCTTAAAGTGAAAAATTACCGAACCGGAACGCGTACGGTTGTCGACGAACCGGGCCGGGGGTTGGTTCCTGAAGTCCGTGGCTGGAGCTAAAGCACGGTTCCCCTAACGTTCTCTTTCAGTTCTAGTAGCTTGGCTGATCTCCGGCATTAAAAGTTCAGGAAAATGCATGGCAGCGAAATGTTTCATTTTATGTTCTCGACTTTGGGCAGAGATCGTTGATTTCAATGTACCGAATGACTGATCAACTTGCGAGAGGTTCAATTCGTTAGAAAATTGTGTCTTTATTTGAAACCCAAACTTTTTTTTGTATTCAACTTTGTCATTTTGTTAAATTATACAGAATCACAGTGTGTGAACCCAGCTACGAAATTTGACCCGCAGCAATAAGCAATTTATCCACATTTTTTTTGTATGATTCTGATCAACAGGTATGCTCACGTGTTCAGGTATTCTTCCTTCCACAGAACCCTGTTCGTTCATCGGAAACATTTTGTGGCTTCCTTCCACGAACGAGAAAAGGGTTCACAATGCGCTCTTCTGTGGTGCAAAAAATAAGGAATGTGGAAAACTACGAAAATTACAGAGCACTGGCCAGCGGAGGGAACCCTTGTGGTCAATTTTTAGGTTGAGATTGTGTATGTGTGTGTGTGTGTGTGTGACGATCCTGTTGCAGAAATTTCTGTTCCTCAAAATTCTCATAGGGATATGAAACTCGACACGGGCAGTAAGGGGATGGTTTCAGGTTGATCATCTCATCGGGAAAAATACCGCCACACAGAAGGTGGTGGAAGGAAGAGCTTTCTTTCGATCTCCAACTACTCTACACATACTCGTGCATGTTTTTGTTGGGGCTGTATTTTCGTGGAGTACAAACAACCATCCCATGGTAGGATATTATGCTCTATGTGGCGTTAAAAAGTCGGTTGTTGGAGGGGTTTGGAAATTATTTAACATTTTCCTTTTTCACGGTCCCCTGTGTGTGTGTGTACGTGTGTTGTATGTGGTACGTTGGCCCGTGTGCAGGGTTCAGGTTCGTTTTAATAAATGATGGTGTGTCTCCTGAAGCGTGAAGTTTTAGTACGCGCGCTGGCACGTCCCGAGCTGAAAACTCCGAGTAAAATAAGAACAAGGGGAACACTGATGATTATTGCTACACAGACACACACACACACACACACACACACACACACACACACACACACATATCGCGCGTACGAATGAACGGTTTACGGAAGGGTGAAAGAGGGAAGTAGTGCTACGTTCAAGTTAGGCGCGGCAATCTAACTTCAAGGAAGATGGCATATTCTCATGGATAACTTCGATTGCTCGTTCTTTTCAAAGGTTTCCTTCAATTTCGGAAGGGAATTGCAATCCACCCAGAGGATCACGACTGACTTTGGATGTTTGAGAGACATGAAATGATGTTCTGAATGTTAAAAAGAGGAAAATATTATTGTGACTATTAAAACCCTCGCAACGGAGTAACACGATAGACTCTGTGGGGAAGTTCCCGTGAATGGTCTTGGGTGAAGAAGAAAAAGAAGATTCGGTCGGTTACAAGCCGTCAAAAGCTGTGACACCGCGCAGGGTGCGTTCTGTTTGCTTCAAGAAAGCTGCTACGGTTTCTTCTTGGGTTCGTTCCACCCGTTCTCGATGTATGGACAGCTGCTATCTATCATTTATGATAAGTGTGTCCTTATGGGCTATGGCGGGGAGGGGGGCGCGCACTGTGGGAGCATTATTTGATAGCCAATCGTCGCGCCACCGCGCTCCGCCGCGTAGCTCCTTTCTCTTCATGCTGCGAAAGCGCGATCATCATGTCCTCACTAGGTTGGTTTACTTTGGTATCTTTTTCCCAATGGATAAGATTGTATGTGGTGTGTTGTGTGTTTGGAAAACAGCTGCAAGTTTTCCGGTTCTTATTTATTTCTGTCAGAATCGTCTCATATCAGCCGTGTGTTGTGCGGTTTTGCTCGTTGCCTATTTCTTTCCAGGCCTTCTGAGGACTCTTTTAGGATAAGCGGTAAATCAAACCACCACGAGAAGGAATTCTAACTCGTTCAGGTGAAGGGAAATGTGGTTCGTTTCCGAAGGCGTCTGGCGTTCTCTATGCTCTGAAAAGGAGGCTAACTCTCGTGGGCATCGAAAGAACCGTTTGTTTCGTCACTACCATTTAGCATAGATGTGCGATTTTTTGATCGTTCGTTTTCTTCCTACAGAATTTGGTGAGAACCACCGTCACTTCTGGTGTGGCGTAAGGAAGAAAAACGTCTAAATATATAAAGTCTGCCTCGTTTTAAGCATTAATTTGCTCTCCGCGTGGGCTGTGCATACTCGTAACGGTCAAGTGTAAAGCCTTCTTCGAGGGACGAACAAGAAGGGGGAGGGCGGCGGGATACGGACGGGGGGAGTATAGGTATGAAGTGACCAAAAATCATTCGCTTCTTAGTTGTTACCGGTCACACTTTTCCTTCTGTGGCCCCCCCTTGTGATGAACCTCCCATTTGGCCAAGAGAGGAAGGAAAGGTACTGTTAACTATAACGGCAAAATATGCTCACACTTCTGCTTCTCCCGCGCCTGCGGGGAGACGTCGCCGACGGGGGATGGCGTGCTTACTTTTACAGCCATCCCTCCGTCCAATCCGTTCGATGGTCGGTCGCGGTTCCATGTGTGTTTTTTTTATGCTTCACGGGGTGGGTTTTTCTGTCGTCCACTCGAGAAAAGTGAGGGAGAAGAACGGGGGAGGAAGTAGACGATCGTCTTCGTCCGCCGTCGTCGTCACTTTTCGAAGGCGGCGCCTTCGAGAGGTTCCCCAATTCTGTGTCATCTGCTGGGTCCCCGCAAAAGGGGAGGAGAAGGAGATGGTGGTGTTGATGGTGGGGGGGGACGTAAAACAGCAGAGACCCCGTTACAACGCGCAGGAGATTCCCCGGGGAAGGACCCGTTATACGACTCGGGTACGTGCGTGTGTTTTTGTGTGTGATCGTCGTGGTTCCATTTGGTGAATAGTTCGTCCCCCACTCGTCGCTTAAGATGCCGTTTTTCAGATCAAACCGTTCGGAAGATTTTTTCCTGAATTTTGACATTTTCGTTCGGTTTTCGATAGACAGACAGACGCACGATGTGTAAAACAATCGACTTTGGCCCGTATCGAGTTCTGAAATGTGTGCTTCTTTCTTTTACGACCTGCTCCTGAAAAACCACCGTTACAGAGTAAGAGCTATCGATCTCACAGGTCGCCGATCATTGTGAGGAAATGAAGTAAGCTCGAGAGTGGCAGTTGTGTCATCCAGAAGGTTGTACATTTTTGGGAAAGCCTTTAATTCCAGAATGACCTGGAAGTTGCTGAGTATCAATACTCGTTTGTAAATAAGCAGCAATCAATAAATTTCAGCTCGCGTGTTCCGTTTTAAATTTGCTTTTAAGTTACGACCATACCATGTTTTCGTATTTACGATTCCGCCCGTTGCAAGTATCATCGCTTCGATGTAATGAAGATGGAAATTGGTTGGGAAGAAAAGATCAGCGTTCAAAAGCATTTTGTTTTGTTTGAAATAAAAAAGATGTGATTATGTTCTGATTATCAACATGTTATTTGCTCTGTAATAAATGCTACCATTAATTTCAAACTTTATTCAATACATTTCCATCTTACGGTTGTGTTGCTTACAATTTGAAACAAATTATAGGAAATGCATTAGTTTGCTTTATCTTATTATTGATTCTCGTGATTTTTCTCTTTTGTTTTTGAAGTCTTTTGGATTCTGATCAAAGTGTTTGTGGATAAAGAAGATCAAACAAATAAAAACACCTCCATACTAGGACACAAGAGAAGTCTGTCTCGTAAACAGCAGCACGAGGATTAAATTACTGAAGAGGTGAAGGTTAGACCCTGCAGAGGCAGGTATCTTGTTACAAAGATTGTATGTATCCTCCACTTCGGTTCTCAGGGTATGACAACTTATTTTTTCAACCGTTTTTTAATAGTGTAGCAAATTTTGCAAATATCATATTTTCGGGACCTTGAGATCGATGATAGTGGATTAGAGTAGTGCAGAACATGGTGTTCCGGAATGTGAATGTGAATAATGTTCAGCTTAAGTAAGGATTGCTCTCTTCACATCATCTCATCATCCAGCGCTACGTGTCGGTAGGGACAAAGGCAACATTGTGTTATTTCAAACTAATATTGCACTTGTCCCGGCCTATGCGTGGTTTCAACTGGCATTCAACAGAACAGTGTAGTGAAACAAATAAAAAAGATTCTAGT
Source organism: Anopheles coustani (assembly GCF_943734705.1). Lineage (NCBI taxonomy): Eukaryota > Metazoa > Arthropoda > Insecta > Diptera > Culicidae > Anopheles > Anopheles coustani. The sequence goes on from NC_071288.1 coordinate 32,857,999, forward strand.
GCTCCAGAATCTATGGTAGATTGTTAAAAATTATCGAAGTGCAGTAGTTGTTGGAAACATTCAAGGACCACAACATATTTCTTATGCTATTGTTTCGATCGTGCGAATGCTGCGGCGGTGCTTTGAAGATCATCTTTCTTTCATGCAACGGGAAGAATCAAGAGTGTAGACTGTTGGCATTTCATCTCCTTTCCCATCATCCTTCACAAAGATTCCATTCCCAACGCTTTACAGCGTGTGCGTAAAATGGATATCTTTTCACCTCCCTCTGGGGAAGAATAGAATACGATAGCAGCAAACGACACTTTTCAAGAGCAAGGGTAAACTTTCGCTTGTTTCCCGTGCGTATTAAAAGTCTTCACTTTCCATCATTTTTCCCAGCCATCAAAGTCGCAAACAAAAGAGGGGGGTAGAACAAACTTCTGGTGTGTTTGCTATGGTAGTACGATAATAAATGCGCAAGTTCCCAAGCCGCTACTTTCCTTTAACTTGTAGTAAGTGAAAGGAACACTTGCAGAGAATGGAAGGATGAATTATTTGTTATTCTCTCTCTATCTGGGTGTCTACCATTTTCATTAGCTTTAACCGTGTTTCATAATTGTTTTTAGTCCCACGGAATGTGCTGATGGAAAATAAAGGTCAATAAGGCAATTATTCTCATCATAAGCGTGGGTGAATACACCATCGACATTTTGATGTACCATAAGCATCTTGCCTAATAGATCAGTCAATCTTTTAATCGTTGATTCTCAACGATAGTAGGGGCATGTTTTGTTCAACCCACAATAACACATGGGTTAGGGATCATAGAGGGAAAGAGTTGATTTAGTAAATCCGCGCGTTCTAATAGTATTTTCGATGCATTCGCTATCATGAGAAGCGTGATCCGGTAAGATTAGGCTACGGACTAAATTCCATTCCAAGATCCAGTTGTCTCAATTTGCTTCGGTTAAAGAACGGTGAAGCACAATGGTATTTGGCTCACCCCCCAACACAATACCACGATATGGTCCAAGATCTTCGATTCTTTTCCTTTCCTCTTATGTTTTCCATTAGGAGGAGAGGCTAGCTTAAGCGGGAGTTGAGAAAAGTGATTAACCTCGTCTAACGGCAAATGTTGGGGTACCATCGATCGCTGTTGTGTTGTGTGGTTGGTGTGCTCTGTATTAATTTTGTCTCGCATTGGCGCAGGTTCCAAAGCCAAAGGCTCCTCTCTGCGATTGGTGGTGAAGACTGTTCGCTTTTATGTGAAGGTTGATTTTCTTCTTCTATCGCGCTTTGTTGTTGGTAGTCCTCCAGTGTTTCCATCGATCATCGTCGGTATGCTATTTTAGTCTGCTTTCCGACGCCAACAGCATATGAGAGTGGTGGTCATTCGTCCAAGAAAGACGGATGATCTGGCACAAAACACAAATCAATCTTCTTAGAACCGACGATCGCGCCTGCGTTGCTTTTCTCGTTGATTTGCGGAATTTTTCATCTGTTTGAGGGAAATTTGTTCTCTTTAAAGTTTATGCGAGTATTTATGCGGGTTTTGTTATCTATCTATTGGTGATTCTCGAGTTTCATGTATTTGGTTGGTGAGGACTTTTTTTTTCCTCAAAGCCAAACCTCTCGCCGCCAATACGCCGAATGATGTTGTTGTGAATCTCGATCTAATCAACAACAACAATTGTTGTTAATGGCAAATGATTCTGCTTTTGATGCATCCTTTCAGAGTTCTTGTGCATTCGTCGCTTCCTCCCCGCGGGGGGATGATGTGCAAGTTCCACCAACACACACACAAACACACACACCTTTACCGTTATGGGCGAGAGGGGCAGGCAGGAGATTGTCCACTTCAATGATGCACATTTTCCACCAAGTCATTGGCGATGTTGGGGCGTTCGGCAAAAAGCACCATCTCTAGCTTGTCGGACTCCAGTATCTCTGCTGTTCACGAATAGATCAACGACCGTTTGACAGCTAAAGAGGAGTCTGTCCAGGGCGGCACGCATTGGAGTTCTATGTTGCCACACGGCTTCTACCGGGTGTGTTGGGTTTGGGACCGAATGGATTTTTGCTATGTCAACATCACACATCCTCACATCCGCATTCTATTTCGTATGTATGTGGTACTGCATGTTGTGGAGTAACCCCGAAAGAAGCCTTTCACGCACTCTCTCACCCTTAATTTGCCTACGCGTTTGCTAATGCCTGCTTGCCTCTCCATTTCAAATGGCTTTATTTTTTCTCTACTTCTATCTATGGACAAAATCAACCAGCTTTTCATTGGATTTATGCTTCTTCTAGGGAAGGAGGAAGTGAAGAAGTAGAAGGACAAACTTTAAAAGAGGTGTTGGCCGTGTCATTATCCTAGCGTCATCTTAACGTAGCTTAACTTCATCTATCTTTTTACGCATGTCCAATGTTTACGTAACGGAGCGGATAATATTCTCCTTTGCTCGTCGCTATATGAGATCGTTAATTTTCTAGCTTTTTTTGTTGCTGCTCCTTGGGAGAGGGACGACCTCAGGAATGTTTTTAATGACATCATGGAGGAATGTTGTTTACGGAGAAAAGGTGAACAACCGTAGGAGCGAAGAAATTATTTTTCTATTCTACTTTTCTATCATTTGCAATATTATTTGTCCATAAAAGGCGTCGTTTCCACTTCCACACTTCACTTCAGTTACGGGGGCCCTCCGAACTAGTGTGGGCTCTAGAGAAAAGAGAAAAACTCTGGCCGTCCGACGTAAAACTTCATCAGCACTTGTTCAAAGCAACCTGTGGTGGAAAATCATGGCACATGCGGGCAAAAAAGGGAACTGACGACTTTTATGCTCTGAAAGAGTTCTTTTGAACTCTCCATCATCTCCCGCTTGCAATTGAAGCGGGGGAAGACGTCAATTGAAGATGGTTCTTTTCTTTATGGTTCCAGCTGGGAGAAAATTACCTCACCACGAGATCTCGCTAGACTTTCAGCGTTTTATTCTTGATGCGAGACGAAACGATGAGGTTATAGTATTTCTTTCCACTCTGGAGTACTAATGCCCTTCTTCGGAGTGTACGGGGAACGGGTCGAGGGGGAAACTGATGGTGGCTCAAGAAAATAACATTTTCTTTCTATTCAATGATCAGAGTTAGGCCATCCACTTTGGTGGACCATGGGATCAATTTTTACAGTGTCCGATCAAAAGGAAATATGCTTTTACAAAAGAATGCTATTGATGAATGGCGAGATATTATTATTTAGATATGGATGTTTGATAGAAAATAAATTCTGCAATATTTAAACAGAAACGATGACTAACTTATTTCCATACTTTTTAAAAGCTTTTCTTGCTTGATGTATGCACAGGTGCACTTTTTCATTCCTTTCTTTCGTGTTTGCATAGTTTTCTGTCACTCTTGCGGTATGTTTCCCGTCGAAAACATATGCATCGGTGGTCGAGTGCGCTTTTTAACATTCTCGCAGCATAACAAACCGACACTGATGACACTGACATTGAACTTGCAAGCGAAGGCGAAGAGGCGAAGGAAGCAACAGGAAAGAGGTAGGAAGCTACGGAAAGCAAACGACACTTGTTGTAGGAAATGATGAAAGCGTAAAGGTGCCGACGTTGGTTGATTGAACAACGAATAGGTTTGGTGGACAAGCATGGAGAGAAAAAAAAGTCACACAGGTACTTCTAAACGAAGAAGTGTGCGAATTTTCATCCAAACCTCTCAAATAAATGCCTCTGAAACACCTCGCGCGAACACATTCGCGCTCATTTGTTGTGTGATTGTAGGAAATGACAACGATGACGCATGGTGTGTCCATCAACCTTCCCCCTGTCTGAGCCTCAGTTTGCCCTCACCATCAACACCGTGGGTTCTCCTACAACCCATCAAACATACGAGATCGTTAACTACTAAGCCCAGTCTGCCGAAAATTCGTTGGAACAAGGGGGAAAAATACAACCGGCAAAACGATCACCCACCACCACCATCACCACCCAACATCCAACCCCCACGACCACCCAAACCCCCATCAGACACAATGGACGCGTTTTCGAGACCCATCAGACATCCAGTTCCACAATGTGTTATGACACGCGGATGACGACGGTTTCTTCTTCTTCGGTGCAGGTCTGCGATCGGTAGTTTCTTATTTTTCTTGAGCGTTGCCGGTGACCACCACCATCATCATCATCAACATCGCCGGGCGCAACCCTAACCTTCATTTTCTTCGCACCGCGCACGTCAAGGTTTTGTTGTCGCGGAAACATTGACCTTCTTTCGTCTCTTTCCTGCTCGGTTCGAGATTGGGGTTGTTCCGGAAAAAAAAAACGGAGAAGGTGGTTAGTTCTGTAAGCTGACTCTCCCTGGAGCACGTGGAAAAAGGTGTTTGAGTGGGTGTCGTTAAGTTACGAACAGTTTTCGGATATTTTTGGCATCTTGGTACATCGAGCAAAGTAACAAAAACAAAAAACATGTTGTATTCAATTTGAGAAAGTCGCAAAAACGTAAAAGTAATACAACAGTTACGAGGGTCGTGCAGAGATTTCAATTTCAACGAGAACAAATTCCTTGGTTTCTCTATTCCACTCCAATAACCGACTCACAAAAAGGATACAAAATAAACAGTACTTTCTGGCATTTATCTTTAATTGATTAACAAGACACTCTATTATTACAATTTCTATAGTATTTTCTAATTTGAAACATCATTCATTATAAAATATACACAAAAAAATCATTGTAAATACACAAACCAGTACGTCATTTATGAAATATCTAATGTTCAGTGTGAGTGATCAACTTTTTTTTTATCGTTGTTCGTCATCTTCCCGGCATATTTAGTAGAATCCGCCATCCATCGTTCGAACGTCACGTGTGTTCCATTCGATGCCCTATTGTACCTTTCTTTCGTTCTAATCCTCCCCCGCCTCTAATCCTTCTTTATGGCGAAAAGACGACTCGACAACAACTTCGAGGGATAAGGCCTTCTCCTCCCTCCTATCTCTCTCTTCTCTCTGCTCCGTCAGCTGATCGGAGGAATGTTGCTGATCTGCATAATGTGATCATCATATATCTCGCAGCAGCAGTAGCCGTGTCGTTTTATTTCCGCGACATCATTCGTCTGCGGCTACTCTTCGGTTCTGCCCTTTACCCCTTTTGCCTCCTTGCTTGCTTGGGAGAATGAGAAAACGAAGACGTTGTGGGAAGGCAGAGGCAGGGTGTTGTTGATAACGATAATATGATCCGGCGAATCGCGTTGGATGCGGGTGACGGAAACACGGTGTGTGTGTCCCTAAGCTGCTGTTGTGAAGTTTTATGTTTCAATTTACTAGTCTGGAAAAGGAACCAAGAGTAGGAGGGGATAGCCATCGACGACGGACGAGACAGAGGCCAAGTCGTACCACCGCACATTGTTAAGGAAGAGAGAAGGCTTAAGTTCGCGATCGTGTGCGGTTTATGTTTCAATAAACCATCAACATAATAAACCATTCATCTCTCCCACCGGGGAAGGGCGAATTATTGCCACAGGATGGTGGTGGGCCTTCATATCGAGAGCAGCATCATCTCGTCAGCAAACACACACACGCATACACAAGACCACCGTTTGCCTTGGAGTAACTCCTTATCGTATCGCGTTTTTAAAAGCCTTCTTGCAAAACTGCTTCGACCGTCGGTTCTCTCTATCCTGTTGTCCGTTGGAGGATTTGTATTCGCCAGCATATATCTGCACCGTTGCAGTTTTGACGAACCTATAGGCGTTAGTTGCATTTCACAGCATTGGGCAAGCGTTCGCTTTCCGAGAAAATGTGTCATCCGATAATATGGGGCAGAGAAAAGAAGGTGGCGTTGTGTTGAGCTTCCGTTACAAAATGTGCTGTTCATCACTTTTGAATTATGTTTTAATATTTAAGATTCCTTTCCATAGGAGAAGACAAAACTACTTACTTAAAAAAAAAGCGTTTGTGGGGTGTGTGCTATTCGGAAAATTATACCATTCTTTCGTTAGGAATGTAAGATTTACACCTTCTCGGCCAAATCAGTTTCCCTTATTCACCAGTTCTTCACACTCCAACACGGTCACGGAAGGAGGAAATCTTTCCTTTACTCTGCTTCTTTACTTTACAACACCACACGACGGTGGATGGAAAATTCCGTCGCCGCCGTCGTCGTTCAACCTTTTGATTCCCGATCGCATTGGTGTAACGGTCTTTTCCGCTTTTAGAGTTGAAGTCTTTGCTGGAGGAGTTCAAGATCGTTTGCCTGCCTTAAGAAAACACTAGCAACGATTGCGCGGTGATGGAGGCATACCGCAGGCGAGGAGTGGAGGTGTGGTGATGGTGCTGCAACCTGAGGTGTTCTTTGTGGAAGAAACCCCTCGAGTGAGGAGTAGAGAGACCCGTTAAATCCGGTTTAGCTGATTTTTTCCCTCCGTACTCCGGGTTCCTCCTCGCATTCGGGGGGATGTTTCTGGAGGACACCCAAGGGGTGGGGCGAGTTTACAATGTGAGGGTGATCGAGGAGGAGGAGATGGTCCTCTCCTCCAATGGGTGGTGAAATAACAAGTCCCCGTCAGAGGAAGTAAGGTGGCGGGTGAGTTCCACCAAAATACGATAAATGCTTACAGGGTCACGTCCCGCTCGGCCGCGTCGTCGTTGGTCGTTGTTGTGTGTTGGATGGACGAGAAAATGTTGCATGGTTCCATTGGGGAGAGCCCCCTCGGTATCACCACCCATCCATACTCTTACCTCTGGCTTCCCTTACATTCAGCAACAAAATATCGCCTCCTCGTTCACATGAGATATTTTTTCATCCCCATGCGGAAAATCTGCATACCTCTCCTCTACTCTACACCACAACCAACCCCCACAATATGTGTACCACCAGCACCCCATAAACCATTTCCTTCTCTCCGAGGGAAGTTCTCCCGGTGGCTTACCATATATCATACGCACCCAAATACGCAGAGTTTCTTCGTGCCTTTCGCACTTCCGCTGGGTGTTGTTGTTGTGCGCTGCTGTATTTTAGCAAACGCTCTCTTTGTGACCACACTTTGTGTATGTTTGTGATCGCGTTGGGTAAGGGGCAGTAAAATATAATCGAGATCGCCAACTATAACAACCATTGACTCGCCGAATCCACAGCAAGAGGGAATGGTGGTTTTGTGTTCCAGATCTTGGCAACCCTGGCAACTTCTGGTTGATTTTATTACCATCCAGAACTGACCGAGGAAAAAATGTGACACAATATTGTTTAATGTATTTATATTTAATTGTTTATGATATTTTGTTGCCCTTTATGTTATCAACCGAAAAACGACTGTTCATGGAATTGGGACTGAGATTTAAAAAAGTTTTTGATTGAGTTTGCTGCTGGCTATCCTGAAGATCCAAATTTTTCTTCACCACCTCCACAGTTCCCCTTCTGCTCTGGTATCGCCAAACCTCTACCTTCCTTGTCCTCATTCGCGCTAAGACAAAACATTCGTAAGAAGTCAAACGCGGCCGCCTTCGCGAGCCAGCAGATCATTGTCCTCCGCGGTAATTCTTTCAACAATGTTGTCTCGAATTCGATTACCTTTTGGCGTGCGTTGTAAGGCGGCTCCAGGGAGAGAGTAGTCTCTGTTGTGTAGTACACACGTTCTGCTGTTTGGTGGGGTTTGCCTTGCCTTACGTGGCTTGGAGTTGACCGGGATGGATTCCTCTCCCCCTGTTGGGTGAAACACATTTCCACGTCAACAACAACAACACCGGCCGCTTTTCGTCCGGAAAAAAGGAGTATGCATGCGCCACCTCTTCCCCCCCCCCCCCCCCCCCATCCACCCTCTTACCATTTTTGAAGGTGGAGGCTGCTGCCACCTCTGCGTAGGGGGGTGTTCCGCTTCGCAGGCGTGTAATACCGATTTCATGACGGTGGAATTATTTATGACCACGACAACGATAAAGAAGTCGCAGTTCGGCGTCCAACCCGAGAGCGACGGAGGTGGGTTTGGGGGGGGGTGCTCTAAGAAAAAAGGAGCAAATCTAAAAAGAAAGAAAACGAGGTTCACTGAAGCTGAACGCAACTTGTGAACACTCTTCCACCTAAAAGGAGCTGAGATATGGTGTGAATAATGGGGTGTTGGGGCGCTGGGGGGAAAGAAGGTTGTGCTGTTGTTGTGGGTTTCGAGCCACCTCTCGGAGGAGTTCTTCGGTTGTTGTTGTTGGGGTTCCTCTTGGCTGGTGGCAATGCATATATACATTTATATACAAATTTGTTAGATCCAAAGCGCGCGCGGATTCGTTCTTCGTGTACTCTCCTTTCTCGTGGTGTTATTGAACTCCTCGGTATTCTCTTCACCAATCATCTCCTCCGCTTCCTCTCGGGGTGGTGTAAAATGTGTGCTGTGTGCCGCATAATGTTTAAATACGGCATGAAAAGAGCCCCCCACTCGCGCGCGCCTCCCTTCTCACACGTTTGTCGGTTTGTCCCTTTGCCCGAAGGTTTTATTAATAGTAAGTGAGTGTTTGAGCTGTCAAAAGATCAAGAGCACACACCAGCTCTACAACGTGGATGGGCATCGTGGACGCCAACGCCGCCGAACTACCCCAACATCCGATCACCGGATGACCCTTGACTTAGTTTCTTTCTTATGCTCTTTTGGGGGTTAAGGTGAATGAAACTCCTCCACCAAGTGGTTTTCGATTATGAACACGTTACGGACCGCATTTGTTGGTCAATGCACTGATGTATGTTATGAAACACGGTTGTTGTGGTTCTGTTGCACTTCTAACTCGGAGGGTGGGTAGCTGTTTTAAGCATATTTGTTTGTGCAAGAAGCTTTCGTTTAACGCCAATGGTGTTTACATTTTTTACTGAAGTGTAAATATTGCAACAAAATTGTTCGCCTTTTCTCGGTGATGTGGAGAGTAACAGGCAACGGTAGCCAGCCACCACAGCAGTACTTTTCTCTTCCGAAAATCCAAAGGAAGCCTGCTGGCTTTTTTGCTGCCGCTGCAGCAATTCTCTCGAGCGAAGCTCATCTGTTTGCATCGTGTTCCTCCTTCCTTCGCCCCCTTTTCAGCCGGCTGCAGTTGGGATGCAGACTGGAGAAAAAAACCTGTTCTCGTGACGATGCAATACCCCCAGCGAGTAGGAAAGAAACGCGCAACGATCAGCAAAAACCACCGCACCGGAAGATCGAGCGTCCAGAAGAGACCGCTCGCCGTCATCGACCTCCTTTCCATTCCGTGTGTTGGACTGGCCCCCGGTTCATACCGCGTTTGTGGCCTCAGTGAAGAGGACAAACATTCTGAGCCTTTAAAAGTTGTGGAGGCGAAGGTACCGTTGCAGCAAATGAATGAACTTCTTCTCTCTGCCGGCGACAACACACCACATGATTCTGCTGCCTGGGTGTGTGACATTTTGGATGCAATGGCGAGAGAGGAGAATGCTGCTGCGCGGTGCAGTCTGTGGCCACCCAGCCCTCCGGGTCAGCATTAATTCATGGGGTTTTCTTGCTTTATTTTTAGGGAGGCTTGCATAAGCGATCGAATGAACGAACGGACGGACGAGGGAACGGACGGGGTGAAGCATATGAGATGGGGAATCCGATTCGACACCATGTGCCTGGCTGCTTCAGCCTCCTTTTAAAAGTTGCTAATGAAATAACGAGGAATGAGCCTTCCTGTAGTCATTTTCCTTCTTATCTTTTGTAGACGCCTGACTCTCTCCCCCCACTCCCCCCAACCCCCGACCATGGTGGTGTGGGGTGTGATCGTGGTGCAAAAACTCGTCTTCCGAAACTCGTATGTGCATTACACGAGATGATGCGATGGATGCGGCAGCCAAGAGTTTCTTTTTTCCTTTTTTTTTTTTGTGGGAACGATGACACCATAAAACCCTCACCCGGTACAACCCCCCCTGCGAGACACCGACGACATCCTTTTTTCTCCGCATGTGTGTTTTGTTGTGTGCCATTAAGAGAGGGTGAAGGTCGATGACCGGGTTGATAAATAAAAAAAACACGGTTTTTTCTCGTCCTGACATTAACCTTCATTTTAATGTAGCTGGTGTTCTTTCCCAGCATAAATCATTTCTAGAGGCGTGGGTTTACATAATAGAGCTTTCGGTTTTGCGTATAGTATTTGCGAAGGAAAAATAATTTTGACGTTTTTCAGAGGATTTGAGTTTGGTCAAAATTATATCCATCTACTGTCGAAGATATAAAAAATAAAAGGAATCAGGCGCCTTCGCTTCGCTCTGTTGCCCTGATTTTGTGGGCTAGTTGATCTTGCCTTGCCATTTTGTTGTTGTCTTTGCTACACTTCCATCTGCCCGTGGTTGGTGTATCATTTCCTCATCCTGTGCATGTGCTGTCCGGGCAGAAATACTTCGGCCGGTGTTAATTGATTACTTGCCACTGATGTTGCTGTGTTCCCATAACACAGAGAAGAGATCAGCAGCAGCAGTACGCGGAACTTACCGCCGCGGCGCTTAACCGGTAGAACCAGTTTTTAGCGACTTCGGCCGAGCAAAACGGGCCCAGTTCACGAGAGTGCAGAAGAAATCATGTCATAAGGGAAAAAGGGCGCGCACGCATAAGAGATGCGCCTTCGGGAGCCAACTTGTGGGGGGGAAAACGAAGTCCAGGAGGTGAGGGAACCGGCTCTTACGTTTTTGTTTTATCGTTGCATCATGTAACTCGCTTCCTCCTGCGTTGTGTGTGTGTTTATTTAGTGCGCGTATGTGATTAATAATCTGAAAAAGAAAAATGGGTTTGTCCTGCGGTACGCGTATCGTCCTGCTATACAAAGTCTATTACATATGTGGAGAGATCATAAGTGGAACGTTATGCAACGTCAAAACTTGTTCTACTTGTTTTGCGCGCTCTAGTCAACTCGAGAGATCAGCTGAGTTGATGATCTGTCGCTTCCGGAACGGGGGTTGGTTCTTGGTTCTAGTGAGATATGAATGATTTCTCTTCTTTCTTCTTCAATGCCTTGTTGAAAGTCATATCAGCATATACTCTCTGTCGGAACCGTTTTCCTTCCCTTTAAATGCAACTAACTTGCATCGAAACTCACACACACACACACACGCACAAACACGTTTCACTTGCGCCGCTGACCAAAGTGCATTGATCTTTCCCGGCGACGAACCGAACCTAGCAATATCATCACATTACTCCGCCGTCCATCCCATCCGCGATCCGCGCATTCTGATGCATTTTTCTCCCACCGTCGTACCACCGCACACACAGGCACACACATATTCTCACACTTTAAGAGACCGATCGTGCTTGCAAGTGCACTTCTTCGCCGCCGCATCTTATGGTGGTTTATTCTCTACTTTTTTCCCCTTTTTCTTTCAAGCATTTTGGGGTTGTTTTTTTTTTTTTTTGGTAAGAACTTCAATTAGTCCCTGTTCACTACTTACAGCCCACCACACCATGCATGTGTGTGGGTTTGTGCGCTTGTGATAGTGTACTTATTTGCTTCGTAAACTTCTTTTCTTGTTCGTTCAAATCTCCAGCACTTCTTCTTTTACCCTTCGTCGTCGGACGTGCGTTCTAGAATGTAAGAAGATATGGTAACTTTATCATATTCGTTTTTCGAGAATGGGCGCCCGCGTATAGGAACGGTGTCGAAAGTACACAACAACAATCCTATCGTTTTCAACTTGGACGATCGACAACGATGGAGAAGAGAGGAGGCAACTAACTCTGCCTTGAGCTCACGCGTTGACATATAATCTCGTTGTCATTCCACACATTTTTGTATCCTATTCCAGTCACCACCGCCCGGCGATGATGGTGTCTGATGTTTATGGTAGTTGCTGGATGCTGCCGCTGTTGCTGCTGTGGGGGTCTCTTTTCTCATAAATCTTATTTTCAAAAAGAGTTACCGGTTGTGCGCCGGTTTTTGGATGTTTCACAGAGGCAGAAGCGGCGGGGCGGAGAGCGGTCACACACGACACGCGCATCTTTGGATGATGTTTGAGAAAACGTGTTGGAGAAATGTGGAGGAAAACAGGTTGTGTACGGGTGCCGGTTTATTCTGTGTGTGGGGCACCCAATGAATATGCTCTTGTATCTCTTGTGAAATACTATTCTGCCTGGGAGAAATCGGGAAACCAGTCTGGGCTCTCAAGCCTCAAGCCCATCGTTGGGAAGTTACAATGTTGCGTGCTTACAAAATGATCGTTTTATTTTTTAAGACATTTCAAACATTAAACTAATTGGGTTTCTTTCTTTTTCTTTACAGACATCACCATACAGCAACGCAATTCAACAATAGCATAAGGAAAGGAGCATAGGAGCACGATAGGAAAAAGAAATACTTCGATTTAACGATACTCTTTCAACGAGCAATAATATATTACGCACACAAGTAGAGTAATTTTATATATAGAAAGTAAGACATTTATTATTTATACCTCCCCCTCCATTCAAGCATCAAACGCAACACGTAATTTAATTTTGTGGTAAGAAAAGTTGCAATATTAAGAACCGTCCATTATTCTCATTTGTTTATCGGTTAGGAAAGTATGTTTAAGTGATTCTCAAACCAAAAACAAAAACGATAATCAAACTCAATTTTGAAGTGTTCTCTCTTCACATTTGTGTGTGTGCAAGCGCTTTCGAAAGGAAGGTTAATTTTTTTTGTAAAATTTACGTTCATGCCGCTAATTCAACCAAAAATTAAGTTAAACTTAACACATCAGTATCGATTAGTTAGTGGATCGCCGATGCATTCAGTTGGGCGCGTAGAGATATTTAAAGAAAAAAGCGAACGTAGTAAGACATAATATTTACATCGAGATTGATTTTGTAAGGGAGGAGGTAGATTGAATAAATCGACAAAAGGCATTTAGAGCAAACGTGGCTCGGAAGAGAAGAAGAGACTTAACGTAACAAGTGCGTAGCGTAGGTTCGATAAATTTGAGGGTTAAGTTAGTTTCGGGTTAGGAGATCCAAAGACATCAGAATGCTACCAACAAGCCAGCATCAGCAGCAGCACCAGTCGGCCGTCGACGTCGCTCAGCAGCAGCAGCAGCAGGATGCCCAAACGCAACATCTGCTCAACGTGGCCGCGTCGTCCTACACGACCGCCGTATCGTCGAGTGGCGGCTACAGCATGAGCTACCCGCTCGTCACGGGCCACCATCTGACCGAGAACAACAATCTGATCATGCATCCGTCCTACGGTAAACCGGCAGCCCATGTCGCTCACCAGTTGCCGCCGGCTTCGCTCATAACGCTCCAGCCGGTGCCTCTGGAGGCGCATCACCACTCCGCGTTGCACCACGTGTCCAACCTGGGTCCACCACCACCGGGCACTCCCGGCTCCCTGCAGCAGCAGCAAGGACAACCACCGCAGCAGTCCGTTGTCACTTCGTTGGCTCCTCCGCCCGGTTCCGGTGGGTTGGGTGGATTACTCATCGGTGGTGGCGGAGGAGGTGGACAACACCTTCATCATGCGTCCATGCAACAGCAACATCAGCAACAACAGCAACAGCAGCAGCAGCAGCAACAACAACAGATGGATCATCAACAGATGGACCACCAGCAGCAGCAACAGATGGGAGGCATGTCGGGCGTTGGACCGCAACAAGGCGGGGGTCCACAGTCTTCCATGTCGCATAATTCGCCCATGAACGATCCAAACGGAAGCGGTATGTTGTGCAGGGTGTGCAATTAAAGCAACAAAATACCCTCGCGATCAAGACTGAATCTTCACTTGAGCGATAATCAGATACGCAACATTTGCATTGGATTGCTTGTGTTGTCCCAGAGAATCTCGCGCATATTCTTCCTCCCCCGAGCAACAGAACACTCTCCGGGTTCATTCGTGCGAAAAAAAAGTATCCTCGAAGTGTGTTCCGTCGTTTCCGTTGTAGGGATCGGAAGTGTATTGTGGTGCTATTCTCTGGGCAAGCGAAGCGCATCCGCATGGTGTTGCCCGGTATATATGCAAGCGAACGCAAGAAAAAACATATCCTTTATATCCAATATACTCTCTGTCTGTGTTCTGTTTCGACATCGAAACTCCCCCGAGCAGAAGGGATGGATGTTGTTGGATGTCGACGAGAAACGAGAGGGGCTGGATAGGTATTGTTTTTGTTTGTTTTCATTAGTATAGTTGGTGGTGGTGTTATCGAACAACTTTTCGGGAGTGCACCTGTCTTCCTAGGTAGTACCGTAGGTCTAGCCGCGGAAGGACTAACTCGGGCCACGAAGGAAGCGATACCTTGCAACGCAACGTCGAAACAATGGATAAGGGACAAATTTTTGGATCCCTGCCAGCAGGGGGGACCCGGATGATGATGCGCCAGGATAAATTGAAAACAAGACGATTGAAAAAGGAGGTATGTGGTGATCTGTTTTACAGGCTATCCATTTTTTTTGAGCGCCTCAAACGATGTGGTGCCTTCAAGAGGAAACTTTCAACATGTTCTCGAGCGAGTGTCAAAGGATAGAGAAAGTGAGTATGCATTAATTGCGTTAACGTTAAAAACTTTTTTAATGATCTTCTAGATAAAATATAATACCTTAACGCATGGCCCCATGTACAGCTAACCAAATCCCAACACTTTTCAATGGAAAACATCAACACAACTCGCCTTAAGCAACCTCCAGCTATGACGGGCTAAATAGAATTGTATAAAAATGTTCCATCCAAAGTAAACTATAAAGGAGTAAAGAAAACCGGTAATATAATTCCAGCGAATAATATATTTCCATGTTCTCAGCTTTGCGGGTTTCCCTCGGGTGCCAATCTTCGTGCCATTAGTATCCAAACACACGCTGATGAGCCATTCGCAAGAGTTAACCGCCAATTTACGGCACGGCAATAACAAAATGCTAACAAATGACTATGGAAATGGAAAAATCTTAGCTGTAGGGGGGCACAAGACCAATCGGAGTGATAGAGTATGCCAATATCAACTTCTAGTGGACGCGAGCTAGTTTGTCCTCTTTCCTCTTTGGCAGTATAAGATGATGAACCGAGGAAAAGGGGCTTGGAAGAGGAAAGGATCTTGTTTCTTTTTATATAAGAGGATCATCCCTTCGGGGGCATTACTGTACTTTTCTGGGTCGATAATGGTCGGCAATTATGGGATTATGGTTTTACGGTCAGAATGCTTCACCCTCCCTCCCCCTCCTCCCGATCATGATCTCGTATTCGCACGGAAGGGCTTAAGTTAATTGGTTCGCTTCTCTAATTCTATTTAGTATATGTTTTGGTTATCACTAAAGAGACTGCAACGTTTGGTGGACCGCGAATATCTGTATCGCGATGGAAAAGGTATTAGCTGCAGCTCCTTATTTGAGCTTACAACGAATCGTGGCGCGAAGTATCCTAGTTTTTTTGGGCTTACAACGAATCATGGCGCGAAGTATCCTAGTTCAATAAGGGATAGATCCGTGTGATGGCAGTATATGATACACAAATGCAAATAGATCAACCGGCGGATAGTAAAACTGAAGACAGTCACGATACCTTTAGGACAAGTTTCCGCTTTACGTTACACTCTCCACAGTAGATTGGCATGCGTTGCTGAATTTCAGACCAGTTTGTTCTGGCAATACCCGCTGCTTCTGGCTTCGTCATGCAACGATTAATGACGAAAGTAACTAGAAAAAGGGGGTATAATATATCACGCAATCGACTTCCCTCTAGCACTATTTTTTTTCTTCTAATATCTACTTGCGCGGCAAATGAGAAATACATTTCACGAGGCATTTTAACTCTTTTACTGTTGAGTATTCAATTTTTTCGATTACATCCCGAAGAAATATTGTACCCGATTCCAATCAAAAGCATGTGGTTCATGTCTTTTATTTGTGTGTGCAACATTTTAAATCACCTCCCCACATCGAATGGGCCATTATCTCCGTCTAATTAGTTTTGTTGCTGCTGGCTGGTGTGCATTGCTGTTAATGCTGCCGTGTAACGGTGCATAAGCTATTAAAGTGCTCCCGAGGGGATGGAAACGAGTTTTCACTCCTAAAAGACGGTTTGAAGAAATAGGAGAAAATCATCCACACACCACCGGATGATAGGCCCTTCGAGTAAATCGCGGGGAGAGTTCTGTTTTAATGTGTTTCTGTCATATCATTTGTTACGATTGCACCTCCTTCGGACGCGAAACGAAAAGTCTCTGGACAGACTTCCCTGGGAGCGGTGCCTTTTCTTGTGCGCCAGTTTTGAAAGAGGGGTAGCCCTAAAGAAGACCCCGATGTTCTAGGAAAGCAGAATGAATGAGAGAATTAAAGAGAACGGGGTATAAACCCATCTTGTACGATCGTTTATTTCTTTCTTCATGCTATATCTCCACTTCAACTCCTCGGGGGGAGAGTGTGGATGGATGAAGGAATTTAAATAAGACCCCTCAATTCCCAGTCGGTCAGCCGCGCTCGCGTGTGGTGTGCCCCCTATGGATATGTGGAACCCTAGTATCTTTTCGTGAACTATGTTTACTTATAATGCTTGAAATGATCCATAAAGGTTTGCCAGGTTTCAGAAAGACCGCCATAAGGGAACATGGAAAAAGAATGATCGAGAATTGCGGTGGCTATCTCAGTTGGAGCTGGACGATATACTTCACCTTCCGATGATTTAACTATTTCTGCTGCCTCTCGATGCAACTGACGTTCTATGGGGAGGGGGAAAGGTCGACGACGAAGATTTCTGCAAGCGAAACAAGGAGAATAGGTGGAATGTGTATTAGGGGCGTCATTGCACGCGTTCCGTGGACCGTTAACTTTGAGGCCGCGCTAACGAGTGAGAAACGTGCTGCCTGCACGACGAGAAGAAGACGAGAGAAGTGGCCAGTAATGTGGAAAATCCGGTCTCTATTCAGGTGGTTGGATTGGAACCAACAAACCCCCCGCCACCACGCCTCCGGAGTTCTGTCGTGTGCCATATGCATCATCTGGTATACGAACGAATGCAACTCGAGGAGTCTGACTTGGCTTCTCTAGTAACAACGTGTGTCGTGCCCACGTGCCAAGAGCGCCTGTTAATCGTCCTTCATCCTCCTCACCTCGCATAAGAGTCCATCTGTGGTGTATGAAATTCGATCGAGTTCAACGGTATCAGCCAGCGAGAAGAATATTAGAAGGAGGAGAAGAAATTCGTGCAGACAGTAAGAAATATGGTAAATATCTGAAACCTACGACGGGTCGTTTAAGAACTGCAGTAATAGCATAAGAATTACGTGATGCAAACACTAGTTCTGATCGTGAGCCCCCTCCTGTCGTCTCCATCGCCGTGTGCTCTATTGGTAACCCCTCAAGATATGGCGTTCATTGGCAGTAAGAACAACCAACAAGACACACACAAACTTCTCTCGCCCGCTCCCTTCGGAATCCCTCAAAGGCAGCGTATCCGAAGTAAAAGAAGGTATGAAGACCATGCCTATCCCGATTCCAGCGAACGCAGCCTCCAGGCAGGATAGAAGCATCGAGCAGATTGGTCCATAAACATTCCACCTAACGGAACCAAAACCAACAATCACAGTTCTCCTTACGATTTCGCCAGGGAAAGGGAGAAGAAGGAGGCGATCTCACCCTCGCCCATCGTTGGCGCAGGCACTTTGCTTTGGTGCTGCGTCGTTGATTGGTGGCGTTCGGAAACAAATCTATCGCGGGGAGTCGTGCCCCCTCGGGCAACAGTTGGGTGTGTTTGCTGTTTTCGAAGAGTGTTCCCAAGAAATAGTTAGATGGAAATGGTGTGCCAATGGGTTGCATCGTGCGAACGAGGAAGAACATCAATATGCAACTCTTTCTTATAAAGGGGCTACGCAAAAACTTCTTGTTACGTCACGTTCTCTCGTAACCGCAAAGGAAGAGCAGAACACAGAGAAAGGTGCCTTCCGGATAAAAGTCTTAGAAAACTATTCCAAGAAGTGAGTTTACGCAGCTTTATTTGATCGTTTGTGAGAAGAATTCGCACGCGAAAAGAAATCTATAATTTGGACAATACCATCAATATTGATTATACCGTGGGTCAATGCGTGGAGCAGAGCGATGACGTTGGAGGAAAGGAATTTGAGGAAAGAGCGACGTCACAGCACAATCCAACCACCTTTTGACCAGATGCCTCGTTTTTCTACCATTTTCTCGAATGGAGCAAGTTGTGCAAAATAAGCGCACACACCCGGGGTTAGGTGGTTTCCACTTGATGATCACTTGTGAGCTTTTTGTGTGACCCTGTGTGTGTGTGTCAGGTTAGTCCGTGGACGTGCGCACTTGGTTCGGTGGTGGCTGAATGACTTGTCCCGGGAAGGATGACGGGCAGAATCTCTGCAACCGGCAAGGGCGAGAGAGAAGGAAAGGAGTTTCAAGAAGAATCTGGGGCGCGCGCACGACGAACGGCGTGGATAAATGGATGCCGGTGGCCACTACATCTCTCTACCCTCTTTCTCCTCACAAATCGGATGGTGGAGGAGGATCTGTCCGCGTGTTTCAGGTTAACAAATTATCTTCCCTCGACTCCTTGGCGGTGCCAAGCGTGGGGATGAGGGAAGTGTGGTGTAGAGTACTCGCGGCAATCTTTTGGTCGGTTTGATGAACACAGTTGAGTTTGAGGAAGAAGGTACCCGAGAATTTCTCCACGAATGCCCGTGGAGCTTTTTTTTTTGAAGCGCACCACAGTTAGCCTAAGCTTCCCACCCTCCGCCCACCACATTTCACGCATCCCTTGGGTGAGATTCGAAATAGGAACAAGAAGTTCGGCCGGGGCCGATTGCATCATTATTGGAACCGATCTTTCCTCATTCGTCGTGTCGGTGATCAACGGTGGTCGTCGATCGTGCGCAACCCCTAACGGGGAAAAACTGTGAAACAACCCCGTCCTCCTTCGATCGGAATAGTGGAGCGCGCCGTCTCGCGGTTGTGTGTGTGGATGGATGTATATAGGAGAAAAGGGCATCACAGATTGTGACCTCCAAGAGTCCGGACCCCGGGATCGAGAGCTGCTAGCAGCGAGGTTGGATGGTGGAGCCAAGGAAAAGCACCGTTAAATGATGGGATAAAGGAAATATCTCTCCCGGAAGAACGCGGTAAACCAAGAGAGGAAGAAGATATAGCGGGAAAGCAACAACATAGCGCGTGCAGTATAAATCTCCTCCTGCGGCCGGCGGTGTTGTTGCTCGTGCTTGTCTTGGCTGTTGCTGTGTTGCTCCACGAGTCGATTCTGGCTTCTGTGACATGATTTTTCGATACAAAAGATCGTCTAACTGTATTCGTGATCCTTAGCTTTTCCAGCGCTCTAAGGGAGAGGGAGTGGATGTTCCGAGTTGTACGACGATTAAGCCATTTCTTTCAATGCTTCCAAGCCGCCGATGACGACAATTTTCAAACGACCTTAGCAATTGATGATTCCACCCGGATTAAATATGATAAAAAGGGAAAAAATCCCATCTTAACTAACTATATTGGCGGATCGGATCGGGTATACCTTTTGTCTGAAATTTATGAAATATATTTCTAAAAAGAGATCCATTCGTCTCGTGTGATGATGATGGTGTCCCACCAATATATTAAGCACAAAGCAACGAAAATAAAAGGACGTTTAGGACGGCCGAACGATGTTTAAGATTGCAAAACGCCCTCCAAACCTTACCTTTGCGGTTGCGTTTCTCCGCGGAATCTTCGTAAAGGACAGATATTTAAGAAGGGTATTTTGTGGCCGGGAAAAAAAACCCCGCTCTCTCGTACCACATCCCGGTTTTTATTATAATATTCCCCCGACAGAAGACTGGCAGAAGCAACATTTGGCGTTGAGAAAATAATTCGGCATTTCATCATACAATATCATCCTCCGAGATCTTCTCTCCACAAGAGTAGTGTGTTGCTCGAGGGACGAACCCTGCTCAAAATGTCGGCAAATTGGAGTTGTTGGATTTTGTTTATTCGTTTGGGACAATTTCACAAGATTATTAGGGTAGGGAAGGGGCTACACCCGATCCGACCACACACCACTGATTATGGTTTGATGGAAGATGGGATCGCGATGAAATGTATGCGCGCAGCAACACTCTACTCCCTTTTGATCCTCTCCCCGTAACGTGTTTATACGGGAAGGCGGTCTCGATTTGTGTGGGAAACAAGGACGAAACACGTAATTCGTTTGAGTCAGATTTCGGCTCTCGAGGAATATCATCTATTTTTTTATATCAAAAGATAAGTGTGTTGCGTCTACTTCTGCCCTTGCCGCGGAAAGAGAGCTTTGCCGATGGTGCCGTAAATTATCTATCGTTTCCGTAAATTTTAAAGTCCTTGAAATATTTCCGAATGACTCTCGTGCCTCGGACCGACCAATTCCCAACGAATTATAAATTCTACGAAAAGATTGGAAGCATTTTTTTTGTCTCTGTCTGGATCTTCTTTTCTATTCGACTGATGTTTAGCATACACAAATTAAAAATATGTGTTGTCAGCTCGCTAAACCACCTAATAAGTGATCGAGATCTCGATGGAATCGGATATAAAAGAGTTACGATTAATCATACGCAAAAGAGCACACTTGAGCTCGACAAGAAAATAAAAACAACTAATTTTTTTTAGGAAGAAACAAGTGGAATACATTCGGAGCCCTTTTTTTGAGTAAATAGGAAGTTCAAATAGGACGGATTTGTGTGTGTGTCCCCTTTCGCGTTCAAACGAGAAGATTCTTTTTTCATATTATGTACATAATTTACAGTATACTATAAGGCAATAATGTTAGGTTATAACAATTAAATCAGTTATTTTCGCCGAGGTGCTATATAACAAAATGGAATGTAAAGGGAACTAAAACAAACGTTATATCTAAATGTAAATTCATCTTTTCGCTACTGAAAAATTAGTTCCACTCCCTTTTTATATGCATGTGCAACTTGTAAAACTGTTTATATTTTTTTGGTACAATAGTAGGCTTCGAGAAATCGCCATTTAGCCGATTTATTAACCAGAGAATATCAAGTTGTAACAAATTCCTTTGCCGGATTAATATTGATACCCAGTTTTCCAAGCATGGTAATATTGCGTAGAAAAACAATTTGTCTTCTCCGACTTGCATGTGGCTAAATCTTCATCTTTATTAACCAGTAAGAAAAATCCATAGAAAACACCAGCATCAACATTCCGTTCTCCATCACTTCCCTCTCGTTCTCTCTTTCTCTCTCTCTCTCTCTCTCTCTCTCTCTCTCTCTCTCTCTCTCTCTCTCTCTCTCTCTCTCTCTCTCTCTCTCTCTCTCTCTCTCTCTCTCTCTCTCTCTTCCATGCGTTCATATCGCGTAACAAAATCAACGTGTAGAAATCGATCAACGATCGAACGAAATGATGTTGTTCCCGGATACCGGGGGGGTCGACGAGACACCAACCCCATCTCAACCTAACTGTTTCTTTCCCGACACCGTTTTTTTTACACCTTTAGTTCTCGATCGATTTTTCGGATGGAAAAGACCATCTTTTGTTGCTGCGTAAAGATGACGAAATTAAACGCCTGCTATTCTTCAGCCAAAGATTGGTCGATCTGTTTTCCTTGTTCCAAATTGACCTTTTTCCGGTCAGTGATGGTGCGTAGGCTATTAGCGTTAATGTCATGTAACGTCGCATACGGTTCTTTTAAGATGCTTTGCTTTGAGAAACAGTTAAACCCACCGGAAGGGAGAGAGAGAGAAAAAGAGTAAGGAACGGGAAAAGGATATTGAATGTTTCTTTCAGTCTTCTTGCTGCGTGCGATGCAAGTTGTGTACATGTAAAAGTAAGCAAGTTAACCAGCTAGTAACAGTGTTGTAACATAAACTAAAATCGAACTTTTGTTAAGGAAAATAATCATAACAAGCTAATACCGATAAACTCAGGTTAATTTAGGTGACAATACATTGCAATTCTTTCTACAGGAGATAGAGATACAGGAGGAGATCCTTCAACGTACAAGTTTTAAAAAAAACGACCTCATAAAAAATACGGTACCATTGCAGAAGAAAAAAGTTGACAGCGAAGCTAGGGGCTCCGGATGTAGGGCGTGACAAGTGCTTAATTTGCTATTTTCTTACGACAAATTGCACTTGTCCCGGCCTGCAGCGTTCTAGCCCCCGAACATCGATTATTATTTCATCGAGAGAGCAATATGTGGAGTGAAACGTGTTTAAATGTGTATGTGCCCAGTGTTATTGATCCTTGGAAAATTGCGAGAAACTGAGATCATCATAGTTAAAATGCGTCAATCAGAAAAGAAAAATCACCTGGAAAAAAACTTCGAAGAGGCTGAAAACTTTTGCAACTGTGCCGCGTTATGTTAAGTTGTGGGATTTTGTTTGTGCTGCTCAAAAACCCTCGAAATAGGAGGGCTCCTATTGTACGAATTAAAAGAGCTATACTCATTCTTGAAATTTTAACATTTAAAATTCTAAAAACTTGCTTTGTGGAAGCTTGTTTGTTCTACGTGACTCTTCTCCATCATTACGGGAAGAAGAATTTTGGGCTGGCTTTGAAAAAACACTTCAACAACGTATAGGCCACCTCACATCTGTCCGACACGTCGTCGGCTGCATTCCGGCAAGCTTCGAGCCCTTGCCGGAACGGCTGTTTGTATTCCTCCGGCAGAATGCTAATCTGGCGCACCGCAGCATCATAGTTGAGTTTCCCTTTCTTGGACTAGGTGTGCGCTCAGGTTGAAGGAAAACATGCAAGAATTAAAAAATCGGAAAATTGCAACATATGACGCACAAATGTTCTAATAACAAACATCACTTACCGTTTGCGAGAGATCCATCAAGCAGGCAACGTAACACTGGACGAACAAGAAAAGAGTACACGATGGAGATGTGTTATTATGAGTCTTAAATTTTACTTCACCAGACCATCACCCTCCACGCGCTTACTTTAAATTCTGGATCATCCGGGAAAATGCCCTTGCTAGGAAAGTCGGCGATTTCTACGATGAAATAGGAGAGCAACCATGTGTGAATGCTGTTGTTGGTTGATTGCAAACGTTATCGTATAGTACCTTCAGATATTTTACTTTTCGAAAGGCAAACCTTTCTCATGCCCTTGGCTATTTCATTCATGTCCTGTCTGGTTAGGAATTGCTGGGAATTAACACGCACCGGCACCACCATCACCACCACCAAGATTACCAAGAGCAGCAGTAAGCTCCAGCTTACGACCCGTACACTATTCGCATGACCACCGTGTGTCACCATCTCTCTTTTACGACTGACTTTGCGGATTGATTGAAGGCTTTGGTTTAGTAACTAACCGGAAGGGAGGTAGAATTTTGTGGAGAAAATTAATTACA
This sequence comes from Anopheles coustani, assembly GCF_943734705.1. Classification (NCBI taxonomy): domain Eukaryota; kingdom Metazoa; phylum Arthropoda; class Insecta; order Diptera; family Culicidae; genus Anopheles; species Anopheles coustani. The sequence goes on from NC_071288.1 coordinate 32,881,257, forward strand.
CTCCTCGATAGCAGCACACAAACGGTCGTTTTTGCAACTCACTAAAAAAAAGCGTGTCCAACCTCTCCTCCACGCCGACTACGGGCAAATTATTGTGAGACTCACTTCAATTCCAACGAGTAGAATTAAAAACAGTATGAAAACGTTTAGTCGATAAATCATTTACCACCAAAGCATTTGCAATTTCCAATATGAGTGGCTGGAAGCGCATATGTGCACACACAGGGGGAGGTGATTTATGCATTTAAAAGCTACGGACAAGATGCAATTCCATCATTTGGCGCATGATAAGCTCGAATTGTAATGCGTGAGTCTGTTAGGTTTTGTGATATGAGATTAAAATTGCGTTTGCAGTGCAGGTGGAAATGATTTATTCAACGCAAGGTAATTATATCAAATGGTCTTATTTTATCTACCATTTCCTCCACAGTACTTGAAGTCTTCTTTTAATTATTCAACATATTGCAAACAGAATATGATTGAGGTATGCTGGTACTCTCGTGTACACAAGGTAAAAATCAAAATTTGCTCCTGTAATTTTGTTTTTTATTTACGAGAAAAAGCGTTGATATTTCAAAAGGGTTTAAGAAGCAGAATCATACATTTTACTTGCCGAGTAAAATAACGACGAAGAAAAGATAGACAATTCACAATCGTATTTCTCCTAAGAAGAAATTGCTACTGATATTGCAATTCTATGTGTATTTCTGGTAGTTTCATCAACATAATTACAACGGAAAGAAAGAACAAACGAACGTGATTTTACATCAGGGCAATGTCAACGTTTAAGTCCTACAAACATAGTGTATCACTGTAATGTCATTGTCTACTAAGGATGTGCCAAAAAGGCACAAAGGAGTCTATCGTCATTTTCAGAACTCTTTTCTACCGTCTTGCAATAGCTGCCACTCTGTTCGCAATGCCTTCCGCGACTAAGCAGGCACCGGAGTTGCTAGGCTAAGTCCAAAGAAGAGAATGAAATCCGCCTTCGCCAATATTGCGTTGAATCGCCACCATAAACAGGCTTATGACTGACGGGAATACAGAACAGACAAAATAGGAGCACAAATAATGTGACATACAGATACTCCCAAAAGTGAAGATACAGTGTTGATTTGCTCGTTTAACACAAATTATCTTGGTCTATTCTCATCGTAGAAGTAAAATTCTACAAGCATATAATAGAGGAACATGTAACTCTTAAATAAGCCTGGATGCCGTATGGATGGCAAGAAGCGCTTCACGTACCTTCGACTCGTCCAGGTTGGTGATCACTCCTATCATCCGCTTATCGTAGGGTTGCACTATAGCACCGGCGTGCGCGTCGTAAAACCGATCGAGCATGGGAAGCAATGCGCCATCGGTCGCTACAAATCCTCCACAACTGGCCACATCGATGGCTAGCTTGAAAAGAAGACACCTTTGGTGCATCCTTCCATCCATTCCACTTGGATTTAATTGGGATAGCAGTAGCGGAAGTTCACCGAATTTTGGATGTCCTCAGAAGGTGTCCGGACGATGCAAACACTCCGGAACTCGGTATAGTACACCGCCAGTAGCTGAGCGTGAAACCGCTGTCACGACCTTTGGAAGCACTAGCGATTGCAGCCAGGAACATGCTGATGTGATTCTGGCCACGGATCGACACTTTTATAGGTCCTCTATGTTGCCCTCCGAACGCATCCAGAATCTGTTCAGTGCTTGCTCACTGTGCTTTGCTTAATGTGCTACTATAAGGACACAAATTGTTGTTTGTACAGACATTTCTCCGCTCTACAAGTGCGTTCCGTTTTTGCCTAACCTATCCTTCGGCGAGATTATGTAAAGGACATGAAAAGAATGGTTGGTGGTTGAGGCATCGTTTGTGACATCGTTTCAATTTACGCCAATCATAAATCTTACGCAACCGTTTCACATAACGTGAACCTTCTAGAAGCAACGTAATGGGAATATTCTGCAACTCCATATCATTACACCCACTTAGGATAATACGCAGTATGGTTGAAAGAGAAAAAGGACTCTTTTGCGTATTCACAAATATGTTTCGTTTGAACTTGGGGGGGCAGGCAAATTTAACATTACTCCATGCAGAGATGTGTGTCCTTCGATTTCCTACCTGATGCTAAGGAATTTGCTAACGAATGCAATTTAAACTAAATTAAACTGAACATTGTGGCTGTGTGTTAGTGGACCTTGCTTTGAATGATCTAAATCCTTTAATGCGTCATTCGATGCAGAAATAATATTAAACTGTTTTTAAACACAACACACGGTGGAGGGTGCAAACTTGGGACGAATGTGAAATATCGTTCACAAAACTCTCGTTCTACGTCGCCTTAGCATCAACCGACGTCTCAATAATCGGACAATCTTGTGCCACAAAAGTTCGACAGCAAACATAGCCGTGGCCAGCGAAAGACCTGCGCCCAGAATCAGCAGTGCTCCGGAAATATTGTCCACCCCGAGCGGCACACTCTCGTCCGTACCGCTGCCATCACGTGAGTATCGTATGGTTTGCTGGGACGTCAGACCGAGAAACTTGATTACACCGATCAGCTCCCAGTGCTCCAGGATGCCGTGCGCCTTCAGGTCCAGTATCATCCGGTCGAAACGGTACCTTGTCGGCCACGTCTTGGAACACGCAGCGATCACCGAACTCCAGTAGATGTCGTCAACAAGCATACGGCGGCCACGCATCGCTTTCAGGTCCATGCGAGGGTGCGCAAAATGGCCGTACTCCATCCGTTCGACAATGATGGCTACATCTCGATGGAATGCATGCCGGCTAATCGTCTCCTCGTCCCATTCGCGAAACGTCTGCAGCAGTGCGAGCATGTCCGGTCCGTCGGCGAGCAGAATGGAGTTGATCCAGGTCACGGTCACGCCAACCCAGGTGGTCCGCGTCACCGCCAGGTCGTGAAAGTTGTCGATGGCTTTTTCGTACTGCGGCACGATCATGGTGCTCGCTAGACCCCCGTTGTAGCTGCTTCCGATCATGAACCCAGCGAACATGAGCGTCCCGAAGAGCAGACAGGAAGCGGCCAGTTCATTCGGCATCGGTACGCTTTGCTCCATGAAGAATCCGATCATCAGCAGAACCGAGTCGCTGGCGGAGAGTCTGGTGGATCGGTTGAGCTCAAGAATCCGCTGCCGGTAACGAAACACCACAATCAGTGCAAGGGCACCGATGAAAAACGCGAAAAACACGGCACACCAGAGTGAACCGGTGAACGATTGAAAAGGCGTCCGCCAGTTGGCGGCCAGGCGTGGCTTCGCGACGAGACACGTGCAACCGGAACGGGAGTGGACGGCGGAAAACGCCAAATGCTGGTAGGTGGCGTACCAGGTGTAAAGTCCGCCAAACGCGATGTCGGCCTCGTGCTTGGCCACTGCACCAATGACGCCAAACGAACTGCCATTTTCGAACACATCACCCCATTCGGAGTCTACGGTGAGATAAAGGATATTCTTCCTGAAGCCCATTTCACGAATTGTGGAAGTAAATTACCATATCAGCTGTTAATGTTTCGTTAGTGGCATCTTTTACTTTAAGTAACAAACCTGATTTGGTTAATCATTGCATGGCAATAAAAAGCAATCCGTGCGATGGAATTTACTTGTAATTGTCGTAAGAATTAAATGTTTTGCTGTTCCACCGTATAATTAAACTAGTTTAGGCCAATAGTATGAGGAGTTACTGTGCCCTATTAAGCGTATATTATAACGAGTGCCAGGATAACTGATTTTATCAGATTATGTTGAAGTTGAGCTTAAGCGAATTTATGATCAGAGCTCATCCATTGCAACCTTGATCTTTTGCACGTATAATTTAATTAAATCTGATATATCAGAATATTTTTAACAAAATACAATACAACAACGAAACAATTGATTTGTACAAAATAATATTAGAATAAAAGGGACAGCTATTACATAGAATCCTTTGTGGGGCTGTCAAAATCAAAAGCTGTAGAAACATTAACCGACTCTAGCGTTATGGGTTTTACAATGCATTCCATTCCAGATGTAAAAATATAACAAGTAGATAAGCTGAACTCACCGATCATCACTTCCGGCGTACAATTCGCTATCTCACATACCAACTCTATGAGCCACAATTCTGTTCCGCTGATTTGGGCCGACACGTTAGGTTTCGATGGTAGAATGTACCGAGCATTTCCCTGTCCCAAAGGCTATTGCAAAATAAATAAAAGAAGATACTGTTTATAAGGTATGGAATCGTAGATTTTCGAGTTTCCTACCATGTCCTGAACGTGAATGTTAGGAAGATAAGGAGCAGCTGCGAGGCGCAATCGGCGCTTATTCATATTGATAAGCTTGTCAGGAAAGAGGTGTACATTGCGATCTGTATAGGACGGGAGATCCATCGAACAGTTGATCACATCGAGTAGTCGCATTACGATTGTGATCGGATCACCATCATAGATGTCCGCCGTATAGAGATCAATCCGTACTGCATCGTTATTTACCGGCAGAAGAATCAACACCTCCGGTAGTTCTGTATGTTACGTTTTGGGGAAGCCAGTGAGAGGGAAACTATGTATATGGGACAATCCCCTTGGTCAATTATATTTACCTTCGATAACTAACATTTCAGAGATCCTCGGGAACACCTCCGAGTTTGGCTCGAGTACCATGATTAGTCTTTTCGGTAAGAACCTCTGCACCGCTGCATCATGCACCGGAAGATAAGCTTCGATAAAGTTATCTAAAGTTTGCTCTGTCACAACGAAGGCCTGGCGAAAAGATCGATTAACATAAAAGTTAACTATCCCGGGGTTGTCTTTGTTTAACATTACCTGACATCCCAAATCCACACCAATTGCTAGCATCTTTTCAAAAGATTGTTGGTGGTCTACCTCGATGACAACCATTGGCACTGGGGCGGCATGGTTCAATTTATCGTCCCTTCCGTTTATGAAACAAACACTGAAGTAGTGCACGAAATATGTTAGTAAAATATGATTTACTAACGAACCCATAGTCACATCCGAAGTGGTAATCCCACTTGAGTGGATCAGAGATAAACCGCTGCTGTTCACCACCATGATGGCTCACAATCTGACAATAGTTCTTCAATGTCTTTCCTTTTTAGCGAAAGTAGTTGCGAAATCACGAAAGGTGGGGCAAAAGTGCGCAAAATGTAGTTTTGTTTTCCTTTGTTCTTTCGATCTAATTGGTTGAATTTTTAATACTACATTACATCTTTCAGTCAGGAATATTACAACGTCTTCACCGAAGAAACCTTATCTTCTAACTTTTTTTCAGGAATCACTTTCAAAGCAAAGAGTGCGTGCTTTTGCCCCATCGTACTGCATAGCAAGCCATGAATGGATAATACGGGCTCTCGGTATTCTTGTTGTACGCAAATGCAATTTAGAAAGCAAATACGAAAAGGGTTTTTAGCTTACGTACCGATTGCGGGGTTAAACACTCGTCCACGCTCGGTTGAGAACGAGGTTGGATTGATGGCTATAATGATATTGATATCTGCATCTTTTTCAATTCCAGTTACTGAAGGCATGAAAATAAAATTGAATAAATGAATAAAAATTAAATTGTCATAAAAATTTTAACTTACTTACCTTAACTTGTTTTATGGCGTCATACTAAATAGGATTCTATCACAGTTTGCATCACCGTGAGCGGTGCAGGATCGCCAATATAAAGGTACAGCAATTTTGTTGGTGTTGTACTCAAAAAACATTTGAATATCTATGTTATTCTATTCGACTACAATTTAAATTTACACTAACCATAAATCTTACGCAACGGTATCACTTACCGCGAACTTTCTTGCTGGAATTGAATGGTAAAACCAAGGGAAATTTCTGTAAATTCTTCACGTCATTACACCCACTTAGGGTAATGGGCAAGATTAGTGTTTTGACCCCTTGGACCCAGAGCTCGGCATACTTTGATGGTGTGAATAGAAAGAAAATATATTATTTACGCTGGTTAGATCATTCCTTGCGTTAGTAGAAATGGCGATGTGTCTTGTAAAAAATAAATTATTAAAACTAGATAATTTTCTGTTTGTTCTGAGTGTTTTGAGATTCCATAATCTATTATATCGAAAATTAGAGTGAATTTAATTCCTGTTCTACTTTTCTTCATGTTGGTCAAATGAAAACCATGGCCAAGCGTACTCCGATTCTGTTCGGGTTTCCACTAGTCGGTTTTGTGGCCCTATGCCTGAATGCCGTGAAAAGGTATGTTAACTGTATGCAATTTGAAGTCAATCAATAATGCAATAAAGTCAATATGTGGCTTGCCTGCTTCCGATCATCTCAAGCTTAAATTGGTTATTCCTGTTCCATCACACCATTTCTATTTTAGTTCTACGTAATAACAACTTTTCAGTTCTATCATATTATAAGCGTATTTGCGTGTCACTATGTATTGCAATATGTATTAACTTATTAGCCGCAAAACAAATTTGACGGTGCAGACTGGTGGCAGACATAAACGATAGAACCACTAAGTTCTCGTTCCGTATCCACCTAGCAGCAGTCGGCGTCTCACCAATCGGGCCAACTTGTGCCACAAAAGTTCAGCAAAAAACATGACCGTAGCTAGCGAAAGACCTGCACCCAGGATCAGCAGAGCACCCGTAATATTGGCTAACCCGAGGGGCATAAACTCGTCCCCGCCGCTGCCGTCACGAGAGTAGCGAATCGTTTGCTGGGATGTCAGACCAAGGTACTTGATTGCACCGATCAGCTCCCAGTAGGCTAGGATACCGTACGCTTTTAGATCCAGCACCATTCTATCGAAACGCTCCCTTCCCGGCCATGTCTTGGTACACATGCCAACCACTGACTCCCAATAGACATCGTCCTTTAGCATACGGCGGCCACGCATCGCCTCCAGGTCGAAACGAGGGTGCGCAAAATGGCCGTACTCCATCCGTTCGACAATGATGGCTACATCACGGTCGAATGCGTGCTGGTTGATCATCTCCTCGTCCCATTCGCGAAACGTCTGAAGCAGTGTCAGCAGGTCCGGCTGGTCGGCGTATACAATTGAATAGATCCAGGATACGGTCACGCCAACCCAGGTGGTCCGCGTCACCGCCAGGTCGTGCACGTTGTCGATGGCTTTTTCGTACTGCGGCACGATCATGGTACTCGCTAGACCCCCGTTGTAGCTGCTTCCGATCATGAACCCAGCGAACATGAGCGTCCCGAAGAGCAGACAGGAAGCGGCCAGCTCGTGTGGCATCGGCACGGTTTGCTCCATGAAGAATCCGATCATCAGCAGAACCGAGTCGCTGGCGGATAGTCTGGTAGATCGGTCGAGCGCAAGAATACGCTGGCGGCTACGCGACACCACGAAAAGCGCGAAGGTACCGATTAAGAATGCGAACAACACGGCACACCAGAGTGAACCGGTGAATGATTGAAACGGCGTCCGCCAGTTGGCGACCAGGCGTGGCTTTGCGACGAGGCACGTGCAACCGGAGCGCGAATGGACGGCGGAAAAGGCTAAAAACTTGTGGCTCCTAAACCAAGTGTAAAGTCCACCCAGCACGATGTCAACCTGGCGCTTGGCCGGGGCACCGATGAGGCCAAATTTAGTTCCATTCTCAAACACGTCGCCCCATTCCGATTCTACGGTAGGAGAGAAAGAAAACCAATCCTTAAGAAGTATTCCATTTTGGGTGTCAATAGTTCTAAATACGCAAACCATCAACTTACCGATCAGCACTTCGGTCGTACAATTTGCAATCTCACAAAACAACGCTACAAGCCATAGTTCTGTTCCACTGATCTGGGCCGAGACGTTCGGTTTCGATGGTAGGATGTACCGAGCGTTTCCGTCTCCCAAAGGCTTTTGTAAAATAAACAGAAAATGATACTTTTACAATCAATATAATCGTGTGTTTCAGATTCCTTCCAGCCCTACCACATCCTCAACGTAAACGTTCGGAAGATAAGGAACTGTCCCTAGACGCAGGCGGCGCTTATTCATGTTTCTAAACTTGTCAGGAAAGACATGAACCTTGCTATCATCAAAGGATGAGAGTCCCATCGTACAGTTAATCACGTCGAGCAATCGCGTTACGATTATGATCGGATCACCATCATAGATGTCCACCGTGTAGAGATCAATCCGATCGTTCTCTACTGGCAGAAGAATTAACACTTCCGGTAATTCTGTAAGTTACGTTTTGGGGAAGTCAATAGGAGGGTAACTGTATGGGACGATTGTCTGGGTCAATTATATTTACCTTCGATAACTAACATTTCAGGGATCCTTGGGAACACCTTTGAGTTTGCCTCGAGCATCATGATTAGCCTCTTCGGTACGAATCGCTGCTCCGCTGCGTCATGCACCGGAAGATACGCTTCGACAAAGGAATCGATCGTTTCCTCCGTCACAACGAAGGCCTGTCGAATGTTTGTATTGTAAACTTCGGTGGAAATTGAAGTTAGCCTTACATTACCTGACATCCCAAGTCCACAGCCAAGGCTAGAATCTTTTCGAATCTTTGTTGTTCGTCCACCTCGATAACAAACATCGGTATCGATGCCGCATGATTAAATTTATCACCCCTTCCTCTTATGAAACAAACACTGAAGTAGTGCACAAAATAAGTTAGTAAGAGATGGTTTACTAACGAACCAATGGTCACATCCGAAGCACCAATCCCGCTTGAGTGGATCAAAGACAAACCACTACCGTTCTCAAACATGATGGTTCACAAACTGTAAAAAATATATTCGATTCTGTTCTTTTTATAGTAGTAAACCCCCACGTAGGGTTAGTTAAGTTGCGGTTCAAAACAATTGTGGATTAGTACAACAAATCATGAATTGATAATTCACTCCCCGAGGACGTCTTCATGAAACAGGACCGAAAGAACAATTTGCAAATCAAATACGGTTCTGCATGTTTACCGATTGAGGCCATAGGCTCCAAAAAGCCTTAATTGGAAGAGCATGGGTCTCGGTTTTCTGGACGGTTTTCATTCACAAATGCTGACGACGTGCTAGGGTTAAACAAATAGATAATTTCATATGATTGAGAATCCCGTCCATCCACAATCCAATGAAATTTCCAACCAGCTACAATGTATGCAATATTCGTACGAATCAACGAATGTTCATATGATATCTTTAACAAGTGCGTTAAGGATATGGTTTATCTTCATGATTCTTTACTTTACTGTGATATCAAAGAAAGCGCAACTTCATGCAAGATATATTTTCTGCTAGAGTAATTCTTTTATTATGTTAAGACAACTAAACGATTGAAAATACAATGCATAAATCAATATTCACTAACTTACCAATCTTACATTTTTTCAAGACGAGTATTCTACCTGTAATAAAAAGGTGGTTTGATGAGATATTTGTGAGCGTATGATTGTCTTATTGTTGGATATGATTTCGAACGGAAGGGAAGTCAGGTGCCAAAAACATCTTAGGTAGAATTTCATTAACATCAAACTGATGCAGAACGCAACAGTGTAGTGACATTATGGCGAAATTTTACCTCAGACTCGTCATCGGTCTCATCATGATAGTGAACAGGGAATAATTGACAGGAAACGATTACTCCGATAATTCAATTACACTTACCTTGAGTGGATCTTGAGTGGATCATGTTCAATGGCGTATGAGACGGGTTCTGTGGATTACAAGAAATAAACATAGATCAGGTAATCATAATAAATAGATCATTAACGCTTCTAATACGTAAGATATATGTAAAAAAAAGAAAGAGCACAGATCAGATGCCAGTAAAATCTTAACTAGAACTTCTATGACATCAAATCACAGCAAAACGCTGCGATATGATTGATGTCGCGGCGAAGTCCTAGTTCATTCTCGTCATCTAGTATCATCATGTGTATGCCCCGTTTAGTTCAATCTATATAGGAACTAGTCTCTTCATACTTCAATCGAGAGAGAGCTGAGCTGATCATTAGAAAGAAAAATAGATAACAACTTTGAATTTTCAACCGTATAAAAGCCATGTACATAAATAAGTTCGTTTATCAGCATGAACGCACGAATGTCTCAAAATCATCGAATAAACAATGTTACGTACCTTTTATCAGCTGCAGTTCAAAAGTAAAAGGAACGAGTTCCTTAATTGATGCAGCAGCGTTTGATGTGTGTTGAGGGTTAAATTTTTGCTGTGAAAAAAGGAGAAAATACAATTAATTCACATTTTTGTTGATGATGATCTTTTCACTAAGCCATTTAGATTTGATTCAGTTCAAGCAAGCGCAGTTAGTTTCGTTTTTTCTTCATAATATACTTTCGTATATCAGCGTAAATTGTGAAGTTCATCATTGTCATTCGTTCTAGCTCACAACAAGTTGGTTAAACAATTACCTTGTTAAGTTTATTCCGACAGCTAATTGAACTTCCACCGTGGAACATCAGTTATTATTTTTCGAACTTGCAGTTTCCCCTGCTGGAACAAACAGCATAACCTCTCCAAGTATTAAGGTATTTCTGTAACAAGAACATTATCAAAAGAAAACACATTAATCTAAAGCGAAATTATACTAAAAACAAAATTGTCTATTATCCCTCAAACAAGTTCAGTGAGCTATATTTATTTGCGTAGGTAAATAGGAAACTAATTTTCTTCATATTTGTATCACAGTGAGCTGGGTGGGATCATCATTATAAAGGCGCAACAATTAGGGTCTCAAATTATCTAGCGTAAATAACTTTACGTACCTTTTGTCAACTGCAGTTCAAAAGTAAAAGGAACGAGTTCTTTGAATGATGCAGCAGAGTTTGATATGTGTGAAGTATGTATAAGTTGTTGCTGTGAAAAAAGAGGAAAAGAAAATCCAATCACATTTTTGTTGATGATGATAACCTTCTCACGAAGCTATTTATGAATTTGATTCCGTTCAAGCAAGCATAGGTTTTATCTTCATGCTATACATTCATATATCAGCGTAAATTGTGAAGAAAATATAAATTCATCATTTTCAAACTTAGATCGTTTCACGTTGGTTGAGAACTTACCATGGTAATTAAATTCGAACAGCTGATTAGATGCTGCCATGGTGCATCAAACAGCGCGTAGAGGTAACCTTCTAGTCCACAAATTCGACTGCTGGAACAAACATCATAACCTCTCCAAGCATTCAGGTATTTCTGCAACAAGAAAATTGTCAAAAGAAAACACATTAATCTAAAAGGAAATCACTTTATAAACAAAATTGCTCATTATTCCTTGAACAAGTTCAGTGAGCTATATTTATTTGCGTAGGTAAATAGGAAACTAATTTTCTTCATATTTGTATCACAGTGAGCTGGGTGGGATCATCATTATAAAGGCGCAACAATTAGGGTCTCAAATTATCTAGCGTAAATAACTTTACGTACCTTTTGTCAACTGCAGTTCAAAAGAAAAAAGAACGAGTTCTTTGAATGATGCAGCAACGTTTGATGAGTTGAGTGAGTTTAACTCGCGACTGTAAAAAAAAGATGAATAGAAAATTCAATCACTTCCTTGTTGATGGTGATAACAGTTTCAATAAGCTGTTTGCCTTTAATTCAGTTCAAGCAAGCGCAATTAGGTTATGTTTTTCTTCATAATATACTTTCGTATATCAGCGTAAATTGTGAAGTTCATCATTGTCATTCTATAGCTCACAAGTGGATTAAAAAATTACCTTGTTATTATTATTACACCAGCTAATTGAACTTGCTCGTTGGAACATCAAAGCATCTCGTAGTTATTTTTCATGTACACAGTTTCACTCGATGGCGTAAAGAACATTGTCTCCAAGCATTCAGGTATTTCTGTAACAAGAAAATTATCAAAAGAAAACACATTAATCTAAAGCGAAATTATACTAAAAACAAAATTGTCTATTATCCCTCAAACAAGTTCAGTGAGCTATATTTATTTGCGTAGGTAAATAGGAAACTAATTTTCTTCATATTTGTATCACAGTGAGCTGGGTGGGATCATCATTATAAAGGCGCAACAATTAGGGTCTCAAATTATCTAGCGTAAATAACTTTACGTACCTTTTATCAGCTGCAGTTCAAAAGAAAAAGGAACAAGTTCTTTGAATGATGCAGCAGAGTTTGATATGTGTGAAGTATAAGTTGTTGCTGTGAAAAAAGAGGAAACGAAAATTCAATCACATTTTTATTGATGAGGGTAACCTTCCCACGAAGCCATTTATGAATTTGATTCAGTTCAAGCAAGCAAAGGTTTTTTCTTCATACTATACAATCTTATATCAGCGTAAATTGTGAAGAAAATATAAATTCATAATTTTCAAACTTAGATCGTTGCACATTGGTTGAGAACTTACCATGGTAATGAAATTCGAACAGCTGTTTAGATGCTGCCATGGTGCATCAAACATCGCGTAGAGGTAACCTTCTAGTTCACAATTTCGACTGCTGGAACAAATATCATAACCTCTCCAAGCATTCCAGTATTTCTGTAAAAAGAACATTATCAAAAGAAAACACATTAATCTAAAACGAAATTACATTATAACCAAAATTGTCTATTATCCCTCAAACAAGTTCAGTGAGCTATATTTATTTGCGTAGGTAAATAGGAAACTAATTTTCTTCATATTTGTATCACAGTGAGCTGGGTGGGATCATCATTATAAAGACACAACAATTAGGGTTGAAAATCCTCGAGTATAAACAATATTACTAACCTTTTATCAACTGCAGTTCAAAAGAAAAGGGACGACTTCCTTGAATGAAGCACCAGCGTTTGATGTGTTGAGTGAATTTAAGACGTTGCTGTGATAAAAAAGATGAAAAGAAAATCCAATCACATTTTTGTTGATGATGATCTTTTCACTAAGCCATTTAGATTTGATTCAGTTCAAGCAAGCGCAGTTAGTTTATTTTTTTCTTCATAATATACTTTCGTATATCAGCGTAAATTGTGAAGTTCATCATTGTCATTCTATAGCTCACAAGTGGATTACAAAATTACCTTGTTATTATTATTATGCCAGCTAATTGAACTTGCTGGTTGGAACATCCAAACTTTTCGTAGTTATTTACATGTACACAGTTTCACTTGATGGGGTAAAGAACATTGTCTCCGAGCATTCAGGTATTTCTGTAACAAGAAAATTATGAAAAGAAAACACATTAATCTAAAATGAAATTATACTAAATACAAAATTGTCTATTATCCCTCAAACAAGTTCAGTGAGCTATATTTATTTGCGTAGGTAAATAGGAAACTAATTTTCTTCATATTTGTATCACAGTGAGCTGGGTGGGATCATCATTATTAAGACACAACAATAAGGATTGAAAATCATCTAGTATCAACAATATTACATACCTTTTATCAACTGCAGTTCAAATGAAAAAAGGACTACTTCCGTGAATGAAGCAGCAGCGTTTGATGTGTTAAGTGAGTTTAAGACGTTGCTGTAATAAAAAAGATGAAAAGAAAAATTCAACCACATTTTTGTTGATGGTGATGATCTCTTCGCTATGCAATTCAGTTCAAGCAAGCTTGAATAGTTTTTGTTTCTTCATGATATTCAGAATGAATAGATTACCTTGCTAATGTACTTCGACCAGTTATTAAAACATCTTCTTGGTGTGCATCATAATACATTTGTTTTCCCCTGTGTAAATGAAACAAAAAGTAAAATGTTCGATTAATCATCTATAATTTCAGTTTCCAAAATAAGGTCGATTTCTTTTGTGTTAACATTTCAATTCAAGCAAGCTAAAATGATTTCTTCATAACACACACATGTGTATTTCTGCATTTGTGTGAAGAAAAATGAACTCATCATTTAAAATTGTGTGTTGTGCATTTTTCAAAACATATTATTTACCTTGTAGATACAAATTGATGTGAATGAACATCCGTTTTGCGAACGTAACAAATGTGAGAACATCTGAAAATATATATAAAAACAAAGTTTAATAAGGCAGGAAGATAAGATGTTTCTTCGGACCAATCTTTAACACAGACTTGTAAAACTATTGTAAAATTATAGCATTATTCAGACGTAATCGTTTGCTTCACTCATGATTCGAAGAATTCGGAGACGAGAAATAACAATTGATAAACGGACTCATCATGTGAAAATAATTTGAATTAATGCTGATGATTGTGCTTTCGTTCAAATTTTGGAATAGATTTCTTACCTGTTCATTGAAGTGGCCGATTTCGTCAAACATGATCTTGTTATGATAATAGATATGATGATTCTGTGAAGTAAAATGAAAAAAAGAGATAATAAGTGACTAGGCATACACAGTGGAAATATCCACGATTAACCACAGCTCCGTAATTTCAGACGTGAAAGTATGATTCCCTCATTATTCAAAGAATTCAGAGACGAGAAATAACAATTGAGATAAGATTTCATCAATTCAAAACTTGATGGGCTGTAGTGACTGGAAATTTAGTGAATTTTCTTACCTTTTCTTTTTGTTGGAGATCAAAAGCCATTTTTTGTGTTGCTGTAGAAATTCTGATCCCCTGTAAGAGAAAATGAGATGTTAGTTATTGGTAGCTTGTAATGTCGAGAAAAGAATACTTATCAATCTCGCTTTTGTCCGGTAAATTCATCTGAAATTAAAATTGTGTCAACTTTCGGATCCATATTTAGAAAACAGTGTTAGGCGCCATATCAAAACATAACATTCATTTTCTTCCGTACACAACGCTTTGTAGGCTGTATTTAATCCACCTTTTCTTGTCTCGCCTGTTTTCTATTTTGCTTCCTTCAAAAACATCCTCCCTTCGTCGAACTTATGGAACGTTACTTGGTACAGACCGGGCGCACCATCGACGGGAAATACAGCGGCGAGCCGGTGCGTTCCACGGAGAACCATCATTTAAAGATAATGAATCCTTCACACCGAGATGCTTAGACGGACTCCTGTACCGGTGGTTCGTATCCTTCCGGACGGTCGACGACAACGCCACCTTCGGCAGCACCGGTCGACACTTCCGCGGCCTTGCCACCACCATCACCGTGCAGTTCCAGCAGACCAGCAAGATCGAATCGCGGCTTCTTCAGCACCTTCACCTACAACAACACGTTTTAGTGTGTGTTAATAGTGGTCACATTTCACGTTTCCCCAACTCGGTTGCATTCAATCGTTGTGCACTGTTTTTCAATTGTTTCTACACTCTTTTAGTTGCGTCAATCGCTTTCTTACCTTGCGGATGAACACATCGTGCAGCGGGTACACAATCGCGCACGCCTTCTCGATATCCTTGGCGATGGAGTCGGGCAGCAGCTTCTCGACGACACCCTTGAGGTCAGAGCTCGAGACCTCACGCTTGATGATGGTAACCATCTTCGAGCGGATGTTCTTGATCTGCGAGTGCTGAGCGTAGCAGGTCTTGCGCTGCGACACCGAATCCTTAATCGTGAATCCAATGCAGAACACACGTAGGAGATAGTTATCGGTGGTCTTTACATCGACGGAGCACTCAATCAGGGTTTGCCATTTCTTCACCATGGAGCTGCAATGGGATGTTCAACAGTAGAATGATGATAAGCACACGTTTAACTTTCCATTTCCACTAGTACTGGTCTGTATCCTTCAAATTCACAACTTGCCATCTCCGGGTGCAATACACATTATTTATGCATCCTTGGGGCCGCTACTTGTTGTCAGTGAAGGTACCGGGGGCCAATGCCGGAATAAGTTACACTTACCGCAGCTTGTCGGTCGTCAGGTCCATGCCGTGGAAGTTGGTAAGCACATCACGGCCGTTCACACTCTCGGCGATCAGCTTGAACTTGCGGAAAGATCTCTCCGCATCGGGCTCGTTCTGCAGATCGGCGAGCGACACCTCAAACACGCGGCCCTTGAGACCGTCCGAAGCGATGCGCGTGCCCTGGGTACGGTTAACCAGGGTTTTACCGACCTGACGGTTCTTAAACATGTTCGGGGCTTTCACATCGTACCAGTCCTTGCGCGTGAACGGATCCACGACCTTCTTTTTCGAGCCTTTCTTGCCTCCTTTAGAGACACCCTTATTTTTACCGACCGCCATCGTTACACTTCACGATCCAAAAGACCGGATATGGTTGCCCGATGACAGCTCGGGCACAAGACTACGCAGCGGTCCACTGAACTGAAATTTCCTACTGTCAACCCTGACGGTTTCAGAAGCCGCGAAATGCTGAATAGACCAGATTTGACAGTACAAAATGTCAATTACATCACGTTGAAGAAGATTTCGTTTGTTTACTACTTTCTGGAAATATCTTTGTGAATTACGCTTGTGAAATCAGTTAAAAACTATGGTAAACCTCCTTATTTTGCGTTATTGTTAAGTAAGTATTAACCATTAACCATTTTCTGTGCAGACCTCCTCTATTATCCTTGCCGGGCTAGGGCTAGCTGTGGTAGGATACGGCGGACGAGCGCTGATGCGACAAATGCCGAATGCAGCAACGAAAATGCAAGAAGCACTTAAAAACCTTCCCAAGTTCGACGCGGAGATGATGGCAAACTCAAAATACTATCGTGGAGGATTCGATCCAAAAATGAACAAACGTGAAGCATCCCTTATACTTGGCGTGAGCCCTTCGGCATCGAAAACAAAGGTACGCAAAGCAATGTAAACCATCTTCTAGTCGATTTAAATGGAAAGCTTCAATGAATCTTCGTCAACTTGCAGATAAAAGATGCACACAAAAAGATTATGCTGTTAAATCACCCGGATCGCGGGGGTTCGCCTTATTTGGCAGCCAAAATCAATGAAGCAAAAGATTTCCTGGATAACACGAAGTAAATGGTTGCATGATGCAAAGTGGCCGCAAAAGCAAATGAATAGAATTATGACCTATGTTAAACCACAAATTTACAACCATTACATCTACTCAATTGTGTTCTACCGGACTACGGTAGTGCAACACTTGACTATCGTGATGTAATTCATCTTATGTTGTCCAAGGGTTTTAACTGCGAGTGATTTTCTTTATGATAGGATAAAATAGTAGAAAATATAGGAGCAAAGCTTAAAAAGAAAGCCATTCTAAATGTAAATAAAAATCTGTAATATACCGGTTGAAGTTTTTAGAACGAATTATATCATCGCAAAAACATAGAATATCAGCAAATTGTACTAAAACTGCTGGATTTGTTTGTTTACAAATGGAAAAAGCGGCTGACATGTCAACAACAAGTCCACATCACAGATAGCAGCTCGCCACCTGAATGCCACGATAAATCTAAAAAAACCGACTGAATAAAATAACTGTGATATATCCGCTGTATACTCATTTCCCAACCGGACAAGGTAAGTGTAAATCGTTATTCCAACTTCGCCATTACCTTCGGGTATAGTTTGCCCGTGAAAAGCAATCAAACACCTGTGATCGGTGTTCAAAAAGTTCCAGCGTGGCAACTGGTGGCATTCTAGAATGTTTAGAGTATCGGTACAACCCGACAGTACAACTCACAATCCTTATCGTTGGTGATAATAACGAATGTCTATCTTTCGCCGCAGGTTGCATTCTGCCATCTGTTTTGACTGAAGCCGGTTTAGTAAGCTTGTGGAGAGTGAAAAATGCGTAAACTTCGAGGGGGCCAAACTAAAGAAACGCGCAAACAGCGCCAGGAGCGTCGGGAGGAAAATTTAAAAATTCAACAACAGTTAAAAACGATCGTTCTACCCACCGTGGTAGTGATCTTTCTGTGCATAGTGGTGTACGTTTTCCTGAAAACGCGGGCACGCTACGAGGAGCTCTAGTGAGGCACTGGTCCAGGGCCACGCAGCCAGTATTCGACCCGGCAAGGAATTTCTGTTTGGAATTCGTATCTCCATCGAAACCGTACTATTATCTGGACTCCAAGCACAGCCAGTATCCAAAAAGAGGACTACTAATATTTACAAACGCACTGTTATTACAAATCTTAACGATTTGTCGACGGGTACAAATGAAGCATTTGTTTAGTGTGTTCAAAATGAATGATAAATTCAGACATAAAACGTACGAAAGGACTTTTGACTGGTTAAAAAGTTATCCGAAATTGGACACAGCATTTCGTTGTATCTGGAAAATTGTATTAAGAAGCTTCGAAATCAAAACTTTCTCGAAGATAGATCCTGAAAATTTTGATGATGCTGAAAAGCATGATATTCCCTGGCCATTCTTCACTTTACCAAATGTCACTGCTTATCTCCAGGTTCTGCCCAGAAATGTCACTTTCCTTCTTCCAGCTGATAAGCCAACAGGCCAAACAAAAATTTACCCTTCATTACTACATGCAAATCGCTCAAATACATCGTCGCACGCGCTCTAATTGAATTATAGAAATCTACTCAAAACAAACACAGCACACTTTGTTGGCCCCGACGCGCAGTGCAGCGGAAAAAACGTGAGTAGGAGATGCAACGGTGCGCACTGTTTACAGTACAGCTCTTGTGATTGTTTCGACTAGTTCGGGAGACGAAAGGGGAAAAAAAAATCATGAGCTCACCAATCGTAAATCAATCTCTACCGTTACCCTCGGTTGGTACGGGTGACCCCAGTATAACGCTGGAATCGTCCATTCCCGTGACGGAAAGTATCAACATCGCCAAACGGTATCCGGATCGATCGGATAACCTGTACTTCCTGTTCATTCCGCTAGCCGTGTTGGTCACCATAATGCTCCTATCGGTCATGGTGAGTGCAGTGTACACAGCGTATGCACATTCTTACCTGTAATCCCACCTCAAATAACTTATCATCTTTCTTTCCAGGTGTATCTGATGGCCAGACGGCGTCATAAGATTTTCAGTAAATATCACTACGTCCCGAGCTTCAGCTTCGAATCGTCCGACCTCGACGAAGATCGCGAGGAACGAGAAACGGATCACTTACTGAAAGGTGGTAAACTGCGGCTAGATGAACCAGGGACGGGACAGGACGCATCGAGTGGGTCGCTGCTCGATACCAGCCGTACCGTTGGAAGGTACGGTGGAAGCACCGAGTTGTTTGCCTAATACAATTAGGCATTGTCCCAGTTTCGTGCATCTGGGCTACACGATACATGGATAGGCGGTAAAATAGGTCAGAACAATGACGGTTTGTGATACTAGAAGGGAACACGCGATTGTACCACTAAACCAAAGAAAATACGATTGCTTAACGTTAAGGTTTCGGTGTCATAGATACTAAGCAACGAAGCAGTATGGAAACTTTCAATCCGTTCGGTCCTGTGCGTGATATAGCTGCTATTATTATTTAAATATGAATACATTCCTCACGGAACAGATCAGGAGCAAAGTATAAACTCATAAGATATCCTACGATATGGTAAATTTATTCATCTACAGTTGCAAATAAAAGCTACCGTTACATTGCACTAACTATAACGTTTGGAAGTACTCAGTTTTCTTTTGATCTTTGGTAAAATGTATTGTCCATTCAGGCACTACCTGCCTTCGTTTGCATCTAAAAAACGCAGCGTTAGGTCGTACATTCCAAAAAAGATTGCCCCACCAAGCGTTATCCACGTGACTCGTGGAACGAAGCCCGCAAACACTCCCCGGATCCCCCGGTCTCGATAAATGCCTCTCAGTATCCGTCCCATGCCACCCATTCGCATACTTTCACCCTGTTCGGCCAACATAATGCGCGTTTTCGCCACATCTAGCGGCGTGGTCAAACCGGCTGCAATACCGCCGGAAATGGCTCCACAGAGCGCCACCGAAAGTGGCGTTAGGGCGGTGCCGGTCACTTCTGGCCATTGTTGCTTGAAATATTCCCACAGAGGGAATTGAATCAGCGAAAACGGTACATCCCGCATCACCGTTGTTCCGAAGCCACGATAGAGTCCCTTGCGTAGGCCTTCTTTGCGGAGTGCACCGTATAGAATTTCCAGCGAGGACGTGTTGCCCTTGTGCAGCAAGGCTTGCCGGCGTTGCTTTGCTATTTCGATCGGCACACGAATGAGGCAGGCCACTATTTCGGCCGCAGCTGCCGAAGCCATGTGCACGTAGGGAAGTTGGGCCGGGGTTGCGTACTGCCGTAAGTGTGCCTTCATACTTTCGTACGTGCAGAAGAAGAGTGCCGAGGTGGGCGCACTACCGGCCGCGGTTGGCGCAAGACCTTTGTAAACCCCCCGGAAGCCACCGGAAGCGACGAAACCACGTTCACTTTGGAGCCGAGTTTTGATCGTGTCGATAGGAAACAATACCACATCCACCACTAGTCCGGCCACTCCGCCTGACTGCAAACGGGAAAGGGCAGCATCGTTAATACCGTAGGTCCAATTTGATACACTAAAAGGCTGGTGATGGATTTTACTATCAACGATGACCAGTAGAGGTTTTTGCCGATCGCCGGCGAGGTCACTGTCGGATCTTCCAGCTCCATTGCGAGGCGCCGGTGTATTTTGATGGCACTAAACGAAAAACAGCATGCTTTTGTTGTTCCAGCGAGTGTGAAAATCTAAACATAAACACATTGCCGTCAAGAACTACTCGATCCGATTGTGTAGCTGCTCGAATGGATTCAATCGGTGAATCGGGATGGGTACAACCGGATTGAACCGGATTCAACTCGGATTCAACCGGATTCAACACGAAATCAACCGGTTTCAACCCGGACTCAACCGGCTTCAGTAGGGATTTAACCCGGATTCAACCGAATTCAACTGGATGTAAGAGATCAACAAGATTCAATCCGGATTCAACGCGGAATTAACCAGGATTCAACCCGAATTCAACCATATTCAGCAAGATTCAACTCGATTCAACCGCAATTAACCCGGATTCAACCGGATTCAACACAGATTTAACCTGGATTCAACCAGATTCAACCAGATTCAACCGGATTCAACCAGATTCAACCGGATTCAACCGGATTCAACTGAATTCAACCCGGATCAAACGGTTAACAGTGCTTCTATCGATTATGCTACTAATGAATGCTTCCGAGCAACACTGTTGAATACAGAACACGAGCGATGCATTGAGCAAAGCTGGAGGATAGTGAATCAAAACGGAACTTGTCGAACTAATCCATTTTAGCCTACGCATTCGCGCCCTTCTTATGCAGCGATCGGGATCTATACTAGTTGTGTACTTCGCTCAAGCTTCTGTATCAGGAGTATATAATATCAACTGCTACGGTTCTGACTTCTACTAACACAGTTATAATAACCATGATCGTTTTATAAAACCAACTAACGCAGCTGGAATACCACGTGCTGCTGTTACGATATTATCTGAAAATCCCTGTAATATGCTGACTTTTGTGATAAAAATAACATTTTCAACAAGTAAATTATGTATTTCTTGATTGATTTTATTTTATTTCATTTCCGCTTCGTTAATACATTTTCAATTAAATTTATTTTTTCTTTCTTTATACATCTAGTAACTTAGGTTAAGGTCAGTTTTTAGCATCTCCTATCATTTGATCCCTAGCCATACATATGATTTCTTTAACGGTATAAATAACACTTTACTTTTTTTATTAAAACAAACGTTAAAATTTCCGGCACGTTAACAGCGGAACATCTCACATCTGACTATACCCTGTCCGGCGGCCCACCGGCATTACCTTACGCATCGTGTTCATCATGCGCTTTCGCATACTGCTGATCTTTTTGCGTGAAACTGCACCGGTGAGGCCCAGGGCGCCCGAGAATCCTAAACCCGTGATGCTGCTTGGTTTTAGAATTTTGTTCAAATGGGTCAGCGACCCGCGGCGCCTCAGGTGTGGTGATTTGCGCGGCGTCAGCGATTGCACTGCATCCGCTTCGAGCGCAAAACTATCGTCGAACTGATCCATGCACGATCGATCGAGGAAGCTGACCTCGTGCCGCACCGTCCGGCCGATGGTGATGCGAGTGCCGAGGGAATTGCGCCGACCGTTGTTCAGCGAACGTAGCAGTTGGTTGGCGAGGGGTGGCACCTCGTTGGCCTTCTTCAGTTTGGGCTGCGAGGGTTTTAGCTTGCTCAGTCGGACCGGGGTTCGCAGTGGTGACGAGCGCTGGAAGTTGGACTGATGGGCCATCGTAACACACGAAAGGATACGAACTTTTCTCAGGATAGAACCGTGACTTGGAAGGATTTTGAGTGTTCACCACGTTTGTACTGATCGATGAATGTGCGGTAACTGATGCTTCAACGACGGCTGTGACGAGTTTTAAAGTTCTTCACCAGGTATGGTTCCACAATGGAAGCGAGACAAAACAAGATGAGCGTGAGCAAAACAAATACAACGAGGTACGATTTTACTTTGTTTTGACTTCATCTCTCTTGCAAACCTCAGTATGCATGCTGAACGGAAGTACCTGCAACCGAGATGCATCCCGGCCCTACTGTACCCGCCCAGCACGCGTGTCCCAACAGGACAGAACACGAACCGGGTGCAATTACGACCGTCTAGCCGATGCGTACATTAAAATATCCCGATGGCTACCATTCAGTGATTTCATGGAGAAGGAAAAAGAAAGTAATCAAAAGTAACCGCGCATGTGAAAGGATAAACCCGCTACGTGCACCAGCTACCAGGCCTTCGCTCTTCCCTCATTCGACTACCCTGTTGTGGTCTCTATTTTGATCCCTGAGTTTCCACCCCCCACCCGTACGGTTGGCATTGGGTAAAAGAATATATTTGTTTGAATTACTCCTCCCAGAGCGAGGGTAGAGATGAGAGCTCCGTCCTTAAGTGTGAAGGACGGATAATCGTATTTTAATCTATTTTTCAAGTTTTTCAACCACTTGATTTGAACTCACTTTAATGTCCCAATCACTTTAATGTCCCAAGTATATGAAAGAAAGAAATCGATTCATTTTTACCTTTTGCCTAGTTTGTTACATTCAACGAAAGTAAGCTTAAAAATTGATTATATTTTTCAAAAGGCATATTTTCGAAAAATAAGAAGTAAACTCTTTTTATGTTTATAAAAAAAGAAAAAATAAGAAAAGGGTACTATCAAAGGTAAAAGTAAAAACTTTTACAACCCAAATAACACCTGATCCAGGCTAAAAAAACAAGTCAAGCTTGAAGGTAGAAAAGCACACTGCCCTTAAGATTCTGTTCTACCTTCATCAAAACCTCCTACGGAAGAGGTTATGAACAACTCGTTCCACTTTGGCCCATGCTATTGATAACCGCATACGAAAAGGCAATTTTTCACTTTCGTTTTTTCCTCTCATGTGTTTTATTGTTTCGGGAAAGTGTTTTGTTAGGAAGATTTTGCCCTGGAAGAGGAGAAAGGTGATCGACGCGAAAGATGCTCCATCTCGTCCGAGCAGCGGATTCGACAATCCCAACTGACCGTTTGAGAAAACGCTTTAGCTAAATGGCGGGTTTTTCCCACCATTTGGAGCACATCATTCGACGACCCTCACAACAACAGGTTCGGCGGTTAGAGATGTGATCTTTCGCCCGTTCCCGGCAAAAGAAAGAAATGAAATACAAGGACCCATTTGTCTGCCTCCGCCGGTCTAGACGGCTATAAAGTACATTATGATGGGCTCCGAATAGGCATCCCTGACAATGTTGCCGATTGTGGCCAAATGCCTGCGGAGTGGAGTGGCCATTTCGGTGCGGTTGGCAAAATGGTATCCGGTGGCCACAACAATAAGCGGTGGGCATATAAAACCATAACGTTCTACCTTAAGGTTCTCGCCTACAGCCTGGGGCTCAGTTATGGAAATGAGGAGATGAAATGCTTGAACTAGGGATATGCAGCAAATTCGATTTTATTCCATCATTAATTAATACAGCTCGATTGTGTCGATCCTGACATAGATCTTTGAAGATAACACATTTTTAGCAATTCATCATGCTCGCATGCTCTAAGGCATTCGTACCTTTCAATCCTGCACTACATTACCAAATGTTGCGTAAACAATCTTAATCCAACAATCTATATATGTAACTTTACGAAATAGAAGAGATACAGAAAAAAACAATATCATTTGAGTTCCGTTAACTAGTTGTAGCGATCGAGTGACTAAGGTGATGCGTTTGTGCGTATGAAGCATCTAAATTCTAGTCGTGTCTAGCGCCATGGCAATCGTTTTGGTTTGCAGTCAAATGTTTCCTATAATT
This sequence comes from Anopheles coustani, assembly GCF_943734705.1. Taxonomy (NCBI): domain Eukaryota; kingdom Metazoa; phylum Arthropoda; class Insecta; order Diptera; family Culicidae; genus Anopheles; species Anopheles coustani. The sequence goes on from NC_071288.1 coordinate 32,905,303, forward strand.
CGTACATAGTTCAGACTTTGTTCGCAGTATTACTGCATATCGTTGCGGTAATATATTCGTACCTCGTTAATTAACCTTAGCTGACAAAGATTGCCATCAAATGCACCGTTTGCTCTTTCAGAGAGTGTCCTACACTACGTCCCTTGAGGATTCCTTTGTTAGCACATACATTACACTGGGATTAGTCAACTGACCACTAGGTGTTGTGCTTCATAAACTGACGAGTATAATAAGTTGGCGTAAAGCTCTTGAGAGAAAATAGTGTGAAAAAATTAAAGAAATTAATTATAGTTATCAAAACAAGAAATCAGTCGATCGTGACGTGAAAATACCTAACTAGAGAGGCAAATCAAATGCTTGCTTAAAAAATAGTAACGATTTAGAAAATGTGTATGTAATAAAAACTTTGACAATTCAAAATAATTCATTCTACTGATGGAAATGAAAAAATAGGGGCAAGGTTATGCGTTTTTTAATAGTTTGTGCTGTCGACTGTCCTGTCCTTTGCGAAGTACTAGGATGTGAGTATTTTCCAAATGACTACAATACTAATTCCGCCGTTCCGTTCCTAAAGTTGTAGTGGTGATGTTTTTCATAGGAATTCCTATTTAAACTATTCCGCGATTCCCATCCCTTGAGAAAGAGTGAACATCCCCACAATGTACGTATACGAAGCGATCAATACTTTCGCAAAATAAAATAATTCATCCTTATGTTTTTCCTGCCTTCCGCTAATTCACGAGGTATTGGAACAGATCTATCCTTTCTTCTTTGATTAAATCGCTTATGAAATGCTTAGTACTTAAAAATGGCAACTATTCGGTAAATGACAAAAAATCTCTTAGTATTAAACCCTGCACAGTACAGTCTTTTGGGTTGATAAATTGAAGGGGAAAAAATTTTGAAATGTGTGCCCTGGTTTCCCCGTGCTCCCTTACTGACTACCCAGGCCGCCGAGTGCAAGCAACTGTTGTGATGGCACCGAGGTTTTTAAATTCGAGTTTGAGATCCTTTCTTGCCCTAACGCTGCTGCCTGGTGTGATGCGAGGGGATGGTGTTGATTGTGGCCTTGCTCGGGTTGGGCCTCTTTTTCTTGCAGCTGCGACCGGAGCTGCTGTAGCTGCCGAAGTGTGATCGCATTCACCGCTTGCCGAATCTTTAGCACGTCCTGTTCTTGCTGACGTCGTTTGTCGAGCTCCTCTTGAAGCTGGTGCCCTTCCCTATCGGAGCGATGTTGTTGGTTCTGCTGCTGCAGCTGAAGGAGCTGTCGTTGCTGCAGGTGCAAATTTAGCTGCATCATATCTACCTTCGGCTTCGGGGGGACACCGTGTGGCCCATCGGGCCCATTCGTCACCGGATGGTCACCCTTCGGTTCGTACAATGTTCCCCCGCCATGCATCATACGGAGGTGATTTTTCATCTTATCGGGGCGCGAAAAGTCCTTGCTGCAAACGGGGCACGGGAAAACCTTACGCTGTTGGCCCTCGTGGTAGAGGAACGCGTGGCGCTGGAAGCTGTACTTGTTCTTGAACGTCTTCTGGGCGCCCTCTTTCGAGCACTCCGTGCACTCGTACACACCCGCATTGACGGTGGCGTAGCGGAACAGGTTGAGCCCGCGGACCGACATCTCCGTCAGCGCTTCGGCCGGATCGTCCGGGGAGATAGTTTTGCGTGACCGACGTTTCTTCGCCAGTGAGTTTCGCAGGGGACCACCGCCCGGAGTGATGGCTCCGTTTGTCCTGTCCATGAGATCGTTTCCATTCGCTACACCCGCCGGATGGCCGTTCGGTGAAGGTACGCAAAATTCGGATAGTGCTTCCATGTCTTCCACGTCGCTACAACTGTCGGTACCGTGGGACGGTGGGGATGGCACACCGTTGCCACCGTTTATCGCCGGCCGTTCCGTAATCGTGAGCTCCTGCCGATCCAAGCGGTCAAGCAGCGACTTGTGTTTGTTAAACATCGTTCCCTTCTGCGGGGTTTTGAGGATAGATTCTTCAAATTTCGGCAGTACAAATGAGATCTCCTCATCACTGTCTTCATCGCCGTCCGTGACGAACTCCACTTCCCGTGCGCGACCGTTTCCATTTCCAATCGGAAAAATGGATAACGCCGTTGTGAGGCAAGGAAAAAAGGGTGAACCTGTAAAGACAACGAATATAGCAACTTTGTTAAAATGATATTCAAATATAAGCAGATCAATATTGCCTAAAACTTAGGATAGACGACAGTGCCACTTCCTCACTTAACACTTCCTTAGCCTCAAGAACTACCAATTCTAAAGAACTCAAATTATTATGAAAATCGATTAAATTTTCTATAATTTATTATAATACAACTTGAATCAAAAATTAAAAAAAAAAAACACTCAAATGGTTCAAATGATGCATAATTCATTTTATTTATTTCCGTGCGTGGTTTAATACGTACAGCATATAGTGTTAAATATATTTACTTGTGAGCGCTGTGCCATTTCTTTAGGGAGTTAACATTTACAACTTTTAGGACAAAATCTTTAGCGGTTTCTTCCCCCAAGCGTATCGCGCATTCTTGCAATTCTTTACAGCTTCGCACGCGCCAGCATAATTATAGCCCCCACAAACCCACGAAAAACGGAACCAACTAACTAACAGCGAAAAATAAAGTAAGGCAAAAACATTTAAAAATATGTTTTAGATCTCTGTGCGTTTGTGTGTTATTTTATTTAGCTCATTTGGTGATTCGTTTCTTTGTTATACATTAACCACTTAAAAAGAAATGAAAGGAAAACTAACTGCCTCCCCAATATAATAAATGGTCAGCCCCCCGGGGAGGGATCCCCTTATGTTGCTCTAGTAGTTCACGCGCTTATCGGCATTTGTTTTATTAAGATACTCAGATACTACCACTGCACCAGCCCTTTACTAGAAGCATAAACCACTCGAACACCGGTGGGCGATCGCCAAAGGGCGTTTTAAAAATGTTTTGCGTAAATGCTTTATTATCATCGGTGTTGTTGATCATTGAATGTACGATGCTTCATCGATGCTTTATACCGTTTGCCCAAAGCTTGTTCCGTGTAGTTTATATTTTAAAAGGTTACTCTCTTTTTCTTCCTACCATCGATCAGCAAAGTTTTTGATTGCATTCCACTCATTCTCTGCCGATGATGCACCCCGCACCATTATATTTTGGGTAATATAAACATAAAACTTAAACCATTAAAATTGCACTAACTATCGAATTTCTTGTGTTGCTCGTATTGGGGAAAAAGAAATTGGGCATTGCAATCGTGATACAGAAGAGAGAGAGAGTGAGAGAGTGTGGGTTGGCTTGCATATTGCAGTTAATGGATTTGCATTCCCCTACCGAGAACTACCAGTGAAAAGTTGTATTCGAAAAACAAAACAACTGCCGTGAACGATTATTTACGATATTTCTAATAAAAAAAAAGTGGTGCGAGTGTAAGTAACTCGTAGAACTAGAACATTTATTGCAGTTTGTGTTCTTATCCGTATCTATCTTTGCCGTCTGGCCTCCGGTTAAAATATACATTTTCAAATTCACTCGTCGACACAGTGAGACAATGTCCCTTCTTCCTTTCTTTTCCTACTTTTAGTCAACTTCTTAGTACTCTTAGCAGATGAGATAGATAGTAGTTAAATACTTCAAATGCGGGAAGTAACACAGGCCAATAGCCTTTCTACTTGTTTTTCTTCTGATAAAAGTTGCTAGTTTCTTCTCCTAGATACAATCCATGCATTATCCTTCCACACCTCCAGGTGATAGCTCTGCTAGTAGCATATGCGTTTTCTGCTTCTTACGATAGCGCACAAAAACATCCACAGATGGTTAAATCATCAGCAGATGAAGAAAACTAAATAAAAAGTACATTCCTATAATGAAAACAAGAATAAAATAAAACAGGTGCAGATGTACTTAAGTCTAATTGGGAGGGGGAGGGATTACACATAGATGTTTTGCGTGTTTATAAATACTAATCACACTAGTTACATTTCTAAATATTGCCCCCCAGATAAGGCGACGATCAATTAGCTTCCTAGTTTTATAGGTTTGATTTGTGTTTGTTCTTAAACGATACCTGCTACTGTAGTGTACTTTACCCCCGTGTGTTTTTCGAGGCACATGCACACACGCTGTCATAGTCTGTCTAATTTTGTTTTGTGACACATCCCCCTTCTGTTACCCTCTTCTTTTCTGTCAGGTGCGCGCGTCTGCATGTTTTAAAAACAAAAATGCATTCCATAACTTGCTCGATCTACTTTTTTCCGGCCAACGAAAACCCATTCGTCAGTGTGATAGATGTCGATTCTGGCGTGCGTGTCTCTTTTTTATTGTGACCAGCAGTGACACAAGACGATGGCGAAGCATAACTTTGTCGGGTTTTCCTATCCTCCAGGAGGGTGTGGTGGGCGTTCGCATATCATTTCTTGTCGCATGCTCTAATGCTAACATATTTATTACGATTACTATCTCAGCCTTTTTTCTGTTAAAATTCTACTAAACTTAAAATGTAATACTTATAATTACACTGCAGGTCCTAATCCGCCCGTAACCTTCCTTCATTTTGATTTTTTGCTCAGACACACCGCTTGAACGGTATATATATACATGTCGAACATTTGTTTGTTAAAAACAATTTATGATTTGAAACGAGTGTGTTGACGAACTTTTCCCTATAAAATGTTACTACCGATACCAAGGTATGGAAAGGAATTATTAAGATGAGAAATTCCTATCCGTTTGGACATGTTTGGTATTGCATATTTGTGTTTGCTAGGCTGGTGGTAAGTGATCGAAGAAAATACCAAAAGTCCTACAGTCACTCGCACCGGAAACGCAGAGGACAAAATCACATTGTTTCATGTAAGTTACTACCAACTGTGTGCCGTCAACACACGTTCGTCCCCAACAACACCTAATGCCCTTTTCTGCTTCTTCCTCATTCTACTGATGTGTGTTGCCTTATACTGCCTCTTCGTAGGTGATTAATTTTAAATAACAAAATTTACAAACAAAAAACTAATAGGAGAAACTTGGACCACCGTGTAACAAGGATTGGGAAAATCAAAACAAAACCAAAGAATAATAAACAAAGACAAAACAAAACCATTCCACAGCTAACTGTAGGTGAAAAGGGATGATGAAAAGTGGGGGAAAAGAGCGAATGATCAACCTTCAACCTTTCCATCGATTCATATCGGTGGGGTGTTTTTAATATTTGAGAAAGAAAAAGGACGCACTACAAATAATTAACAAAGATAAAAAAAAGGAGAACAAATAATGAATCATTCTTTGGGTTGATTCGATGTTAAACCATAGTGCACAAGACAACAGATAACAATCGTTTCTTTTTTATTGTAAATCCTTGGATGATTCTTGGAAACCCGATTATCGCCTTATAAAAGCACGAGCTCTTTGAAGACGATCCCGTTTCTGAAAAACACCGCATTCTTTGCGTTCTCTCTTCGGGGATGGGGGATTGTAGTTTAAACATAAATTAAATATGTGTTGTTTTTAGAAAACGTTAAAAAATTAAAGGAAAACACAAAGAAACATTGACGTGGTCGTCGTCCCAACCCTACCGGATAGACATACTTTCGCGATCGTTGGATACGATCACTCCAGTAGGTCGCGGCTCGTGGGGGAGAGGACTGCCATTCTGTTTCGGTTTCCGACTTTTTTGGAGGAAGACCTTCGTGAAGCGGTTGTTTTGTTTCGTTCACCCATTGGATACCATTGGCAGGCCAGTGAATGTACCCTTTGGAAACAAAACAGTTTACAAAATTAATGCTACATTTGTGTAGTTGTGTTGTGTACAAGTAAATCTAACCCCACCTCGGGTGTGGGTGTCTGTGTCTGTGTATCTCCTACTGTACAGTTCATTCGGGGATGATTTTCTCTCCCTAATAATATTATTAAATGTCGTCTGCCCACGTACAACCCTTAATGTGACGATAGGAAAAAAAAAAAGCTGCTCGCCATCGTAAACTCACCCCCATTCGCATTTGCCATACAATTCTAGCTTTCTGTTACTTTTTGTGTAGTGTTACTAATTTTTATAAAACAAAATATAAAACATTACAATAGCGTACTCCAAAAAAAAAAAAAACAAACGCGCTCCCGACTAACATTCATGGTATCTAAAATAGAAACACAGCTTAAAAGAACAAAAAATAAAACAAACACTGCAACGTCGTCGACGCCGGGCCTCTTTCTCTCTTGCACAAGTATCCTACAATACATCTCCTTCCACCATCTGCATATCTCGACCTCAAAATAGCCGAGAAGGGAACGCAAATTCTTAAATTACGAAATACCCTTTTAAAGGAATGATTTTTCTCTAGCCAGCTCCTTGGGGAAGTGGCGGAAAATGCTTTCGTCACCACCGTCACACACCGCACGACTGGATACGGGGGTGTGTGTGTGAGGTGACGCTCTGTGTCTCGGTTTCCCCCACTCGCCTTTCCCTCCTTCCACGGATTTAGGACACACAACAAACCACCGGATCGTTTAATTATTAGCCTCTCGTGTTGTGAATGTGGGGTTTTGTGTGTTAATGCTTGCTTCGCAGGGTGTAGTGTTGTGTCCGGGGGTTTTTGTCGTCGCTTCCGGAAGAACGGAGGGTCGATCTGTGGGGGTCCTTGGTAACCACGCGTTTACTACTGCTCTTGCTCGATGATGATGATCGTGCTCGATCACTGACTGACGGTTGCGGTGGCCGGTTGCGCTGCGAGTCCGCTGGAGCTGGAAGAGACGGACCCGGTCGGTGAGTTCGCACCGGACGAGTTGGCGGATGACTTGTCCTGAAACTCTTTCTTGATGCTGATGCCCGTGGAGGACGACGTAGTGCTTCCGGAGTTGGTGTTGGCCGCCGCCGCAGAAGCCGAAGACGACGACTGGCCGCCGGTTGGAAAGGGAAACACTATCCGGATGTTGCCACCGCCCCCGCCCCCACCGCCACCGCCACCGCTCGGTACCTTCGGCTGGAGCCCGACGGCGTTGATAATCGACGCCGTGTTCGAAGCGGCCGCCGAACCGTTGGTCGACGACTCGGGCTTGCCGAGCAGCAGGCTGGCGCTGAACGACTTGTCCTCGCCACGGGAATTACTTCCTGCCGGCGAAGTCCCGCCCGGTCCAACGCCCGGCGATTGCTGATGCGCAAACTCCTGCTTGTGGATGATCTTCACATGGGCCGTCATGTTGTCCTTGCGCGTAAACTCCTTCAGACAGAACGGGCACGGGTACACCTTCACGTTGCGCTTGTGGGAGGTCACGTAGTGCCGGCAGAAGTTGCTGATGTGCGTGTAGACGCGCGCACACACCTTACACCGGTACACGTGGTCGCCCTCTTTGGTACAGAAATCGCGCACACTGCCCTCCGCGTCGTCGATCACGGCGTACTTGTGCGGTCGCGAGCCACTGTCGCTACCTGCACCACTACCACCACCTCCACCACCCCCTCCCCTCACGGACGGGGAGTTGGAGTTCGACCGCGGGCTGGAGGAGCGCAGTACGCTGCTCGAAAACATGTCGTACATCTCGGAGCCTAGCCCGGGCAGGGGCAATTGGCCACCACCACCGCCAGCGTTCGAGGTTGAGATCAGACTTTCGGTCAAGTTGTTGTTCAGGTTGTTCAAGATTGTCTGCGTGGTGGTCATGCCGTTCGGTTTCTTTGATGCCATGAGACGCACCCGTTTGTGGGCCCTCGTCGGGGCACCCGCTTTGTCGGTTAGCGGGGCGAGCTTCGGTATTTGCAGGGCCGTCGTTGGCACGACGGAGATTTGTGGCATACGCGTACCGGCTGCCGAGGCTGGTCCACCCGCCGCGAGCTTGAGACCCGGTTTCGGCTGCAGCGGCGGTGGCGGATAGCTCGAGTTTGAGGTCGAATCGACCGCACCGCTGTCTCCGCGCGGATCGAACTTGAACTCCACCGGCTCGTCGAACTCGTCCAGCAGCAGCTGCGGTTCCATCAGGCTCGAGTTGAGCTCGCGCTCGTCATACTGATCCTCCTCGATGTCCTCTTCCTCCTCCTCGCCTCCCGTTTCCTCCATCTGGATGCCGTTGTCGTCTTCCACGAACGAGTCTTTCGAGTCTACAACAAAGGGTGGAAAAAAGACGGCAGGTTAGAGAAGGTGATCACAGCGTGGAGCGAAACGCAACGAGGACAAAAATGCATAAAAAAATAGGCAAGGACGATGTTAAAGCAAAAAGGAAGAAAAGAAAGCCATGGAATGGTGTGGTGTGTAAAGAAGAATATAATTACAACGCAACATGCTCCACCACCACATTCCATGCTCTACTCCTTTTTCCTTTAGGAATTAGGGATCCTGGGGATGCCGATAGGATTAATCAAGACATTTACACTCGTAAGTAGTTAAACATAAAAAAAGGGTAACAAACATATAAATATAATTCCTGTGTCCCCCAATTCCAAGCCGCTTCAGCTCTAGTGATAATGATTTAATTTTGCGTTCATATCCGTTTCGATATCGGTGGATGTGTGGATGTGTGAGTGTGGGTGTGGGTGTGTCTTTTAATGGTGCAAAAAGGAAGTGCATTTGAATGATAGTTTTTTTAAGCGATTGCGTTCGATCATTAGTAGCTATATTTGCGTTCCAAAAGGAGCAGATAGATGTGTCCCATGTGTTTTGCCAGCACCAACCGATAATGATATTTTACAATTAATCAACCAACTGCTTAAGTAACGAAATGGCCAGGTGGGGAATAATAAGTGGTTCGTGTGAATTGTGATAGTAAATTACTTAACTTATTTTAATGAGCATTATTATACAGCATTTGATTAACAGAGATATTATTGTCCAGGAAATATATCAGAAACACAGTTCCTACTCGCAAAAAGCTAGAGGGATTTTTTAAAGTTCGTTCACCGAGACACGCGGACCTGCCTATTTGATTCGTGCTGTAATCCGGGGAGGCAACAGTGAAGTAAACAGTTCTGTTACAACAATGAGTTGCACCTGATCCGTTGGTAAAAGAAAAATTATTCCCATATTCAAAACACTCTCGGATGATCTTGCGTAAAGGAGACTAGAACGTTCAACTAAATATGTTGCATCAGATCGATCATTCGTGGAATGCAGCATGTAGGAAAAAGATTAATTGCACATGTCGTTGATGAAACGTGCTGATCATCATGCGAGTTTACGTCCTGCCTCCTGCAAATCACTTGCTTCAATACTACTACTTTTGGATCATGATAAGAACCCTTTGGATAAGCCTCTTCTTCTCACGGCTCTTTCTGGTGTCCTCCTCCTCCTCCTCCTCAATTAAATCATTTTTCAAACTAAAGCTGAAGCGGTGTGGTGATGGGAAGCGGAAACTCACCTCTCATTAAATGTGTATATGTCCGCGCGTTTCCGGCTTCAATTCGTACCAGTGGTACGCCTTCTAATGACATGTGTGTTACCAGCTAAGTGTAGGTTACTGCGCGCGCGTGTGTATGGTTTGATGTGGTATTTTGTTTTTACATTGTGTTTTTTTGGTTTCAATTTGTACAACTAACAACATATCACTAACACCAAACCGAACCGTGTACGAGAAGGTCGCGCGCGTGTTTTCGCGAACGCGTGGATCGCGTCGTTCCGGTCCCCCGCGAACATTAAAGTTATTGACAGGTTTTTTGTATTTATGAAATTTTTCAAATGTGTTTAGTGCAGAGCCCTTTTCACTCGGATACAAAACTTTATCTCCTAGAATAGCAGACTTTTTTTAGGTGCCCATTTTTTCCTCAAAGAGTATGGCACGTAATGTAATCGAGGAGCATTGTGTAGTGTGTGTTTTTGTGGGTGACTTTAAAACCTCCCTTTAGCTTGTTTACGAATGGGAAAGATAGATATTAGAACATTACATACAATTTTGTGAGGGGCTCCGCGAGGAGTGTGTCATGTGTCGCGATCACTATTGCTTACCAGTCCCATGTTTTTTAAACTATGCCAATATGAGTATATGTACAAAAAGTTAGTAAATAATGTAGGCCCAATAAAACATCAATCATATAAATGAGCAATATTAAAATTATAGTTAGGCTAGTTAGCTAGCATATTTGAATTTTTCGTGTATTATCAAACATTTCAATATTTCCTACTAAACTCCCCAAGCATTAGTTTGGTGATGTGCAATATGCAGTGTAACATAAATTGCATACACACTAGAAAGCGGATGCAATACAACATTAAAAGTCGACATAAAAAAATGTCGGAAATTTTATTTTACATAAAAAAAAGCGGACATCAAAAGAAAGTAGCAATAGCAACAGATGTTCGCGCGTATGTAAAAACAACATCACAACGGGAAAGCAATGATGCTGTTTTGCAAATGTTTTCATTGCATTGCAGAAGAGGATGGACAGCCGAGTTTTCATTGGTTTGAAAATAGAGCTCCAAAGGAACGACCGATCCGCCACTAATCTAAAACGTATGGACAAAGATCACAGAGGATCAACCAGCCGTGACATCCATACATCCCGAGTGTGCCTGAGTAACGTTTGATGAACAATTGTGATTGCGTAGGTACCTCCTCCAAGCCAGCGACAGAAGCAGCAGCAGCATGGGAATGATGTGCATGAAAGCGTGTAGTAGATGGGTAAATGCCCGTGCCTTCGGGGACCTAGCAAAACACATACGTAGTACACAAACACACCCAGGGAGAACCGGAAGTACGATACCATCCCTTCTAGTGTTGAACGGTGGGCAATGGGTGAATGAGTGGAAGCGGAACGTAGCTTTGAGTGGGTTTACATTATTGTCCGTTATTATACACAGGATGAAAATGGTGAAGGAGAGGCGAGGAAGATTGGTATTGGATGTGGTGGTGAATGTTTGTTTGTGGTGCTTCGCCGAGATTTAGAACATTTGCTTCACCACTTCGCCCACCTCCTGCCGGAGAAGGGGTGATGGTGGTGGTCACCTTCATCGGCGAATAAAACTAGCGAGTGTCCTCTCTCTCTCTCTCTGTTCTCATGGGACATATAATACGGCACTCGGTACTTACCGGACATGCTGTTCTCGTTGTTGCGTAGGTTGGTGCTGCTGCTTGCCACCGTTTTGCTCCGCTTCGATCCCGACCTCAGCTTGGAAACGTTGTTCTGCTGTTGCTGTTGCCTTTTCTGATTCCGGTTGCTGTTGTTATTATTCGCCAGCTGATGTTGTTCTCCGCCACCGATTTCCATCGAGTCGTCCAAAACCGAAGGTGTTGCGCCATCCTTTTCCTCACGCTCATCCTGCTGCTCGTCGGCGTCCAACAGTTCCTCGTCGTCCACCAGGTCCTCGGCGTCATCGATCGCGTCCTCATCGTCACCGATGGCGGCATCGTCCGTTCGCCGCCGATGGTGCACCACCACCTCGTCGTCTTCACCCGAGCGGCTCGTCACGATGCGCAACTGGCCGGAACCCTCTTCGTCGCCCGAGTTCGAACCGCCGCTGCCGGTGGTCATCTTCACGTCCATCACATCCATCGAGCTGCTGTCGTATTCGTCCGCGCCGGGGAAATTTTCTCCCTCACCACCGGTGTCACTTCCGGACAGCTTCCGGGGACGACCCCGCTTGCGCTTCTGCTGCGAGAGAGCCGACCCGAGGAGCGGATTCGTTTGCAGCATCGAGCTACCGCTGGTGCTGTGGTGGTTCTGATGCAGCAGGCTGTTGCTGTGGCTGCGGGTAACGATGCCGCTGGCGGCGATCAGTGGTGGGAGTTGCTTCAGCTGGCTACCGCCAATCTGCGACTGGGCAGGCGACGTGCCAGCGTTAATACTGCCGAGGGCCGGCGATGTTCGCCCATCGTCGGTGTAGCTTCTTGTCGAAACAACACTACCAGAACCCTGTGTGCTTGCAACGGTCGACGCTGTCGTGTGGGTTCCTCTGGTGCCTGCAGAGCCAGCTCCGCCTCCGCCTCCTCCACCCCCTCCTCCTCCTGCCGTGTGACCTCCGCCACTGCCGGTGGATTGTGTGGTGGTAGAACCGGCGGCGGCTGCCGTGGCACCACCGCCCGCCGACGGCGAGGACGACGAGGATGAAGACGGCGGACCGTTCGGTTTGTCGTCGTTCACCTCCGTGAGCCCCTTTATCTTGAGGCTCTCGGCCACGCGCAGGAACGCGGCCAGCCGATCCTGATCGACGGATACCTCGCCGCGGTACATGAAGTCCAGCAGGCACTTCATGTCTTTGTACGGTATGTCGCGCAGGATCACGATCGGATGCCGCTCGGGATGGTTTACGAACAGCTGCTGGAAGTACGGACTGCACGCCGACAGCACCATCTGGTGGAAACAGTGGGAAGCAAGAAAGAAAGCAGTCAGCATTGGTTGTTGTCATAGCTACGATCTAAAACTATTTAGAGCACTTTCACAAAATGCTAACCCTTAAAATTCCTTAAGGGAGATTATAAGATTGATAGATTAGAATCTAGCACTCATTTAAACATTGTCTAACTTGCCAGACAATGTGTGCAAATATCAGCTCAATGTCATGCACCAAGCCATAGGAAACGAGAAGAAATTTGCAAGGATAAAAGAGAAATGGTCTGGATAAGGATACACCGTGCCCCACCGTACCTTGTGTGCCTTCAGGTGCTGCCCTTCGACGGCCAGCGTCACGTCGATGAACGTTTCTTCGTGCAGCAGCTGATCGAACACGGAGAGCAGGTTCGTCTGGTGGTTGTTCCACCGGAGACAAAATCTTTGGGATGACATTTTGCTGCTGTTGTTACGCGTTACGATGCACGTTTCGCTTTGCCAGGATGATGATGATGAGATTTATCTCTGCTGTCTTTTAGCTTTTATTTCTTCCTGATCGTCCTCCTCTTGGTGGATGGAGGAGCTTATCCGCACCGCGGACGAACTGTTCTGTGCCTTATAACTCTTCTTATCTCACCCGAGACGTCGTCTTCTCGTCGTCCTTTGTTATCTTTCGTCCCGGGGGCGGAGAGATAAGTGGCAGATGACGACGGACGCGGGAGGACGGTGGTTTTCTTTCCAGCACAGATTGAACTAAGCGGTGATTCAGTCTTTCCAGTTCACGTTGATTGTTTGGTAGCTGAGGAAGAGAAGGTTGAAATGAAAAGAGGGAGTGAGTTAATTTAAATCGAAACACAAGTTTACATCAGTTTAAATAATAAATATCGCCGAATAGCAAAAGGATCTGCCATCACAAAAAGTGTAAATTTACGTCAAACATTTAGATAAATAAAGACACGACCCCGAGCGCATCTTTTTCATCGCCTATAGGCGATATATACAATAGTGTTGTGTTCGTGTTCCCGCGATGTTTCGATTACAGTACGTGACAAAACACACACACTCATTTAGTATTACGCCCTTTCTGGAGGAGGAGGAGTAAGATAAAGACCACCAGGGGATAGAGGTGGGTTGCGTGGGGACGAGTGCTGTTTGTCGGGGAGCGTAAAAACGCCCTTCAAACACGGTGTGGGGTGTTGTTGTGAAAGCCATTGCGCTGCTCTCGGGAGTCATAAGGCTCGGTCGGGCGCGTTATCATCGCCAGGAATGTCCTCTATTTCGCTTGCCTGGCAGCAATTTAGACAGCAGGAAGGTAGCAACAGGCAATGTGCGATAGAAAAAAATTATATATCTTAGAAGAAAATACTAATTGAGCGTCTGAATCTTAATATTCATCTTTTAATAACTCCAACGGAGCTGTTCCCCGTATTGTCCGATGATGAGTGAAGCCGTTTGGACAAGGAAGAAATTCCAATGGGTTTTTTAGTCTAACAACATTTCCTATGAAATTGCATCATTATTCCCCGAGGTCAGTGTTACGCTGGAATGTCCTTCAATGACACATGCACCAACCTGTAGTAATTGTTGGAACACGTGGAAAAGCCACCCATAATTTATACAACGAGGACAACTTAATCTCACCTTCGTGGAATGTGGATTTCACAAGGCAAGAAATACTAAGGACAAACCCGAGAAGCACATAGCAGTGGTAGAAGTAAACATCGATCCATGGTAAAATGCTAAGGAGTATTGAATCCTCGAACATTCAGTAAACAAACCACCACTTATGATATCAGCAAATATAAGACAGCGCGCGCGACAAAGATCTCCGATCGATTCGATAAATGGTTTTGGGATTTGATTGATCATAAAACCATCAGCAACAACACTCTTCCACACCTCATCACAAGATGAGGCCGATCCAGGTGCGTCCGTCGGTCGTTGGCTTAGGGCGTTATCCCGCCCTCCCCCCATCTTAAGCAGAAGCTAAAGAAATACGAACACACATGTGACACACGAACCGCGAAAAGAGGAGGAACGAAAAGTACAAGAAGCGACGAACCGCGAAAAACTGGAAGCCCGCACATCCCAACCCTTCGGGTCTCTCTTCCCTTCTCCCTGCCACGCACCAAAACATCGAACCCGCCCATGATCATGACCTTCACAAACCTGTCAACCTGTCAAACTGAATGCATATTTATTACCGCATCATCAACAAATCGTCGCTGCTACCCTCCCCGATCTTTGACCATCCACGGTTCGCTTACCAACACACACACACACACGTACATCTGCAAAGATGTGAAGAAGAGGGCAAGAGATCGCGCGGGCCCCACGCTGGCGGCTGATGGTCGATGTCATAATAACATACTCCGGAGGAGGAAACCGCGAACTCGCGCGGCGCTGCTACCTTAGCATAAGAGGGCCACAGCAGCGTTATACAAACAAAAACTGAAACCAACATACGTACACAACAGGTAGTGTTGTGTGCTGTGTGGCCATGTGTGTGCTTGATGGTGTGTCCCAGTGACCCCTTAATCGACGGTCGATAACGAGAGCAGAGATGATGGCGCTTCGCTCTACGTGTGATTGCCTGTATCACCTCCCCTCGAAGTTGTTTAAAGCACTACCTAAATGAAAAACCTGACAAATTTACATTTAAAAAAACCCCTCCGTAACAAAAATCCTAAGTCAGAGGAAGCTAATTTTTGGATTTTTTGCTTCTACGAAATCGAGAAACATGGACTCGAGGAACAGTATGGGAAATCCAAAACCGGATCATGGGTTAAGACAAGTGTAAAGGAGTAGGGGACCAAAATAATAAAAAGGGAAGTTGAATTCCGCTTTAGCATAATGTTGCAGATCGACTTATGGAGATCGCTAAGCCAAATTTTTAAACAATACAAATTTTTGTTTATGTGTTGCAGAATATGATTAAAGAGATCTAATCGCAATTATAATCTGACACATTGCTTTTATTCAGTCTCCTAAACAATGCAAATTCCAAAAAAGTAATGAACAGTTAACATGCTTTATGTGATTTTCCCACTTTTCAATGTAAAATACCACTCCCTGACCAGTCATTCCGTACTGTCTTGTACTGCGCCTTGGCCTTGAGTTCCTTAGCAAAGGAGTTTCTTTGCACCCTATTTCCCCTTCAAAAACCCAGAAATCATCGTGCGCCTGTGTCTCTTAATTTTCTAATCTCCACAGCCGACCATCATAAAACAAACTCCTCCAAATGGCCCAGTGCAAAGAGTGATTTCCCTCTGCATGGCGTATGCTTAGAATGGAGAGGGTGAGAGAGTGAATATTGACAGAATAAGACGAAAAAAACCCTTAAACGTAGGTGTCAGCAACGAGGACTGTAGGAGTTTCAAGCCACCACCTCCTTCTCTTCTGTCCTAGTCTTAGAATCGTTATTAAATCTCCGTGTCATCTACTTCGCTCCCTAGCCTGAGTGCTTGCTCATAAGGAAATGTGTTGTGGTGCACTTAAAATAACAAAATCCACACCCAGGGGGAGCATATTTTTTCCAACACGGCGCAGTTTTCGTCCAATCGTTCCAGCACAGTCAAGGTCCCAACACGTAACCATTCCCCGTAGTCGTCGTCACACTTTTGGGAGGATCTTCCCCGAGTGTTTATGCATATTTATAACTTCCTAGGAAATTGCCGTCCGAAAATAATGTAGGTGTAGAAGTAGTGTTGCATAAGTTGTTCCTATCCTTAACTCTGTAGCATAAGGATGGTGATATGAAACGTTTATTCAAAGCATTTGCAGCAGAATGCTGGTTTTGCTTCCTCGGTTTGTCGCATTTTAAAATCCCAATCCAGATCACGATCTTTTAAGGGCTGTACGTGGAATGGTTAAAATGCCACCACTCCACCCCGTCCCTTCCCTTTTTCCGCCTGCACGGGATGTCGTTTTATTCCTGACGACTCTCCATCCCTGTCTCTCGTTCTCTCTATCAAACAAACCACTTGTAGCGATCTCACGCATACGGAAAACTTTACGCCGGTTTGCGGCATCGTGTATAGTAGTGTATCTCGCGCGCTTGGTAGTATCTAAATCTAGCATCATATCCTCTCCACCATCATCCTTCGCTTCCCTCCTAAAACCGTGTCGTCCCCGCTCCTCCTACCTAAGTGCCTTTCTGGACCAACTTCAGCTTTCCCACCAACCCATTCCACCCACATCCATTGAACAAAACGAAACACATACAAAAAAAAATGGTGGAACTGAAATAATCTACGCGCGAACCGTGAACCAAACTCCCCCGCGAGCAATAAAACATGCCGCCACAGCAGCAGCAGCGGCGGCCCCACACACATTTATGGTCTCTCCCTCGTCGTTTGTGTGAGTGGAGTGTGTTTATGATATGCGCTTGGTGTTTCGTGTGCATTCCATGGTCGAGAGTGCATTTGAAAAAAAAAAAGAAAAATCTTCCAACCTCCGTGTTGTTGCATGCACCAATGTCCGTGTGGTGGCTCTGTATCGAGGGAGATGCGAGGAAGAGTACTGGTGACGGTAAGACGGGGGTCGCGGGAAGAAGCAATTGCGGAGCAAAGTGTACACGAAGCACCCAGCCCCAACCCAAAGTGAAACACATCAGGAAACCGACAGACAAACTCACTCTGGTGGGATGATTTGGGTATTTCCAAATCCTAAAATGATGCAATAATTATTGTATTCAACGATTTTTCTTCTCTAACGACAATTGGCGCTGCAACGTAATTCGTGACGTAGATCATTAGATGCACCATTTACCAAATGTCCGCAATATAAGCGGCTGTTGGGGGTGAAGGAAATCGCTTTTAAACCATGATAACACAACCGGGAATTGAACCTACGATGTACACCTCCGCGAAACGTTGCAACTACCATTACGCCACGGGACGAGCTTCGCCACTGAACGTCTATTTGTTAACAAAAAAAAAAATTACACATGGGAAAGAAACTATAACTATCAATTTCTGATAGCGCCGGAAGACTTCAAAAGGGGTTTGTTATTATTTTCATCAACCCAATTAAATTAACATCATTTTATATCAATATCACAATTGTTGTTTTCTTTTCGATAGCGACCGGAAAACTAGAAAAGCGAATAATTACGCCAAAACACATACACACAGGAAGTTGGATCGCGGTTGTGTGGGTGTATTAAAATGAACGACTAAAACCTGCTTCAAGAAATCAGGATTTGCATCCATCTACCGGACACGGACATCGAAATTTATGGGCGAGTTTGCCTTCGAATCATGGCGCTGTAGGGACGGATAGGTTCGAGAAGTGGTCGAGAGAGGTTCCTCTTAAGGGACCACTATAAGGGAGGGTTGGCATTGAAGCATAGAGCAGACCTGTTCCTATTGCGCCGGACACGATGATAATGGCGACCAAGGAGACAAACATCTTTTCAATAACGAACAATCTCGGTTCAAACGGTTTGAAGGGGGGAAAAATCGGATTCTCGTGATACCAACTACTATGAGGATCATAAGTAAAACGGGACCACTAGTACTGTATAAAAAAACAGTCAGTTTTAAACCCACACAGTGTTTAGAGTCGTCTCTCGTTC
Organism: Anopheles coustani; assembly: GCF_943734705.1. NCBI lineage: Eukaryota > Metazoa > Arthropoda > Insecta > Diptera > Culicidae > Anopheles > Anopheles coustani. Next base: position 32,923,131 of record NC_071288.1, read on the forward strand.
TCCCACTGGTGTATAGCCCCCCTTTGAGAGAGCGTTTTGAAGGCTGCTAGTTTTTCAACTCTACCGGGGGAAATTATTCCTGTCACACCAACCAACATTGTGGTAGCAGAAAGAAGTAAAACACTCATCGTTAGTTGTTATCGAACACGGTGTTCAAGGGTACCGGGGACTCAGGTTGGGAAGGGAAGAACGCACAACACCACCAAGGGATGGAGGGGAAGCCCGATGTCGCCGTGGCAGCAATTACTCTGCCAACAACTGCAAACTGCATCTCATCGGGGCCTGCAGCGTACATGCGGGTTGTTTTTTTTTTCAACCCATTCTTTCAATACCCTACACCACCTCTTTTAGCCTCTCGTCTGTAAAACTGTCTGAATGCAGTACAAAATGAAATGTAGGGTTTTTTCTGCTCTTGAAGCTACTGAACGGAAACGCAAGCAAGTGCACGAAGGGTTAAGGAAGGAGGTTCGTTTATACTTGTTGCTGAAAAAAAAACGCTTCACCTTACCGGCCAGCTTCCGCCACCCTTACCACCATATAACAATAGGAGTTCTCTCTCTTGGGAGTGGGGGGTTAGAAAATCCCACGGAGATCGGTTTCCCTTTCCCCCCTCCCCTGGGGGCTATACTAGCATTTTGAATTGCCTCACTCTTCAGTTTTTGCATTTATATATTCCTCATCCTCCAGACAATCCATTTTTTTACATTTCAATTATTCGGAAGCTGAGGGATATTACCACGAATGGTGCGCAATTGTGCAACTTTAAGCTCCTTGTACCCGCGCATGACGCACACAACTGTTGATTGATTTCTATCGCCTTTTCTAACTCTCTTTTTCCCCGGCCAACAGGTACTGCCGCTGAACACCACTACAAAAGAGCTTGTAAAAATGTCAGCTCCCTCCTCTCGTATTTCCCTCGTTCATCAACCTGCGCTTTATCAAACATAGGGAAAAACACATCATTTTCCCAATAATAATAAAAACAACATAAGGATTTATGTTAAACACAAACATGGCTTTGGAGCAACGAGGTGTTGTTTTCCATCATATATACATCACCCCATCAATCACTGAAAACTCCCCCCAGCAACCATGTAAAACAGGACGCCCGAGGAAGAGACGCCATTTTGAATTTTTCCGCTTGCATGATTTTTCCTCCCCTCGATACACACAAATACACACTCAAACCGGACCCAGAAAGGAGGCAACATGCAAACAGCATACCGAGAGAGAGAGGAAAGATGAATCCGACGCATCCAACACCCCCTTCAAAAAGCCTCCCTCCGTAATAATTCCCAGCGCTATACGGAGATACTTTCGCTCTGTCTGTGCTGGGAAAAAAGGAAACCACACACACATACACTTTCGAACGTTCGTTCGGTTCAAGGAGGGGGGAAAACGCGATGTATTGTTTCGACAGCATAGACCCTCTTTTTGATAGACAAAGGGACTCGCGGAAAACCTGGTGGTAGAGGGAAAGCGTCACACCAATCCAAAAGAGAATGCGCGATGGAAAGCAAGGGCAAATGAACATGGGGTGGTAGGGTGATGTGAAAAGCACACTGCATCTCCACTGCTTCGCCCCGATGGGAAATGTGGAAAAGAGGTTTGTGAAAGAAAAGGGTACAATGGTGAGGATGAGGAGGAATCTTTCTTGTTTGGTCGGGGAAAAACTAACACGATGCAGACTCGATTACAGGATTCGGATTGGTTGAATGTTTCTATGGATACGATTTTGATTGCAAGGGGAAGAAATACTATCACACTATCACACTTGCGCATAGCTCTGCCCTGCAAGGCTAATTCTCCTTTCCAAAGGACCAATAATGTCCTTCCTTTTTTCCACCAATCAAAATCAGTGAATATATATTTAGGCGAGGTGGAACCTGATAATAAAATATGATGTATGTTTCATATAAATTACTCCTTTTATATTTGCTACTTTTCGCATTGGCAATATTTACTATTTGTATGCACTGTGAAAAATGCTTAAAAACATTATTTAAGATAGCCAAGATATTAAACAAAGCGTATTGTTGTTTAAATAAACTTAAACCTAATCCAAACCGAACTTTATTCCTACTTCATTGCTCTTTGTAGTCAAGAAATAAGATCAGCTAAGATGAATCTATTCGAGGAATGCAGCCTGAAAGGGACTACCATAGGTTAGGTGATGCTTGGCAAGGTCCCCTCTCCCCACTTCCGCATTCCTCCTTATCCACATCCGCAACACGATGCATCATCCCCGCGTACGTGCAAACCGAACGTGAACCATTTTCTGTGCACGGCGCAATGTTGTATGAAGTGTTCAGCCTTACAGAGAGGAAAAGAACTAGGAACACCTAAACCAACTATTGCTGGGACGCGACCGGAATACCGAAAACTCAGATACAATTAGGGGGGGTTGGACAAAGGGAGGAAAGATGGGTCGGTTGCCCCGGGGGGTGCTTCAAGCCAAATGTCACGTACAATTATTAGTAGCAGATCCATTCCTATCGGCTCTAACCACTCCTAGGTGGTAGTAGTAGAAGCACATCCCCCCAGTAGTAGTTGTGTTGTTACACATATATCTAGTTGAAGCTGCTGGAGGCTTTCAAACGCATACCACCGTAAAGCCCGAGAGCATATTTATGTGAAAAGGGGGTTGGAAATGCACCCCCCAACGAGAGACGAGATCGTTCGAGATATGATGCGAGAGAGCATTTTCCAGCGGAGGAGCATCACCAGACCTTCGGTTTTAGAAGTTGCCCCCTATGAGGGCCATTCTGTGTCTTTTCTAGAGCAGAGTTCAATTGGAACGTTTTGTTTGAGAAACGGTATTTAAGCCGCCTTCGAAAGAGGATCATTCTCTCTTCAACAAATACATCACAGCATATCGTCTTTCTTGATTTCTCTTAATGTCACGCTCTCGTCAAGCCCTTTCTATTAGCTCATCATACTCATCACCATCGTATCGATGGAGGACGAAGGATCATCAGTATCGAACCGAAAGCCACATCACCAGCGGACTCCTTCTCTCTCCTTATGCTTTTTCTATTTTCTGAACTATCTCGCCTCTCACACATACTCCAACATATTCCAATTCTTCTCATCTAGTCACTACTTGATTTCTCGCGATCGCATCCCTTTTCCGACGCATCACGGAGAGGGCTACACGCAAGACGACCGCCCACCCACTTACCCACCCAAACTCCCGTTTTCTTATGAGGAACCATAAACGGTGGAATGAAGGGAAGCTCCTTGGTTTCACTCCACTCGCCCGCCCATTCGATCGGCAAAAGGGCGTTGGCCCGTTGCGTTCGATTGGTGTACACGGGTTTTCTTCCTTTGAAACCCCATTTAGGATCTCCCTAACCCCTAAGGTAGGATTTCAGCTCTTCATTTTCTTATTTACATTCGTTGCTATTTTGAGGAGGAAAATCTCACCACTCGACAAGTCGATTTTTCCTTCTCGTGGGAATTGTACGAAAGATCCCGATCGTTCGTCGGTTGCTGTAACTATAATAGTGTTGGGGAGAGGGGGAGCAAGGGGGGGGGGGGGGGGGGGTGCTGGTTTGAGAAACTGCATCCCACGCCAGCAAAACAGGTTCCGAGGGGAGCGGGGTGTAGGAGAACGAATGCCACGCAAACAAAACAAAAAAAAAAAAACAAGATTCAAACCACAACTAGTCCTTGAGAACGTCTGATCTCGTCGGTGTGAGGAGTCGAGAGAGGGAAAGATAAATTATAAAAACAAGAAACGAGAAACTGGGGGAGAGAAATCACTAAGTTCCCATCGGATTAAGCAAGAGGAATGAATTAAGCAGTCATGTACAACACTTCCCATTTTAATTCCTTGTTCATTGTTGTTCTCAGGAGATGGTAAAGAAAATCATACTCCTAAAAGAACAACAACATACAAAGGTAGACAGATATTTGTGTTTTGTGTTACTTGTTTTATAACCTACAACATATAACAGTTCCACCAGACGACGATGTTCAATAACAACGTTGAAAACATAATCCTTTTTCAAGGGAAAGGAAATACGGGTGAAAGGCAACCCCACCAGAAACGCCCTGCTGCCACAGAGTCCTTGTGGTCCTTGAAACGGGATATGGTTTCAACGTCCTGGATCCAGTTATGTAGTCTAGCTTTTAATCTACCTCCAACAATGTATGCGCTACTGACGTTATATGTCGACTCTTGTGAGGTCTCCTCGACATGTTTCAACGAGCTCCATTATTTTCCCTTTTTTCCAGGATGTGTACCGCAATAGGATTACTGGGGTGGCACGGGTAAAACATCAGTTTGAGGACTCGCCGCCTCATGGCGAACCCACACATTTCACGTGTCTCCATCGAGCGTAAGGGGTTTCGCTGTCGTCCTTCCAACCGAACCACCGCCTGTCCGTCTCCGAAACGAAACGTATGCAACTAATTGGATATGTCCTTTTCTCCTGATGGACGTAGGACGAAAGGCTCAAGGGATTTGCCTCGTGGTTTCTTTTTCCCCACTAACTTCCTTTCCAACGGCAGTTTTAGTTTTCACGATATTCAACCTCCTGGACACACGACGTTGATGATGGTTTTGTTACCGGGCGAGTCCTTGAAAGGCTTCCAGCACACATCCGCCGCCTTTGGTCCCAGGGAAACGGTTTCCTCCAGGTATATGGACCATCGACAACTAGCTGAAATACGATAGTTATCCTTTTCTCCCATCGAGAACAGAAAATCGAACCATCCATGCGTGCTCAGTTGTCGTCCTTTCCCATCCTGGCTGACATTTGGGGCTTCACAGTTAGCTTTTCCACGCCGGCAATCCTATTTGTGTCCAATACCAGAGGGCACGCCACATTTGTGACGCAAAAAGGAAAATGTATATCCTGGAAACTGAGTGTTCACACGGAGTGGAAATGTCGTGGTGGGAAACTTACTATCGTAAACTTCATTTTCAAAAGAAACGGAGCTAGAGCCAATTAAAAGCAACTTATTACAAACGAATTGTGAAAATAACAACAGGAAAAGTGCCAATCAAGCGTGTAGGAATGTTGTCACATCAAAGCAACCGATGGCGGTGGCAAATCAAGCGGAAAAGGGCTTACTTTTTCCATCCCTAAGTAGTGCTTTTTGGCATCAAAACAGTCGGGTTTTTCCTCTTTCTTTTGATTAAACAGTGAACAGTTATTAACCAGAGAGTTTTGTGTGGAAAAAGGGACGCCACGAATAGAAAACTGTAACACAATAGAAATACCAGCGACTGAGATGGGCCCTGGAAGCAAATCCCACAAACACATGCAGCGAGTGATGGAGTTTTAGCGAACCAACTCGCAACAATGGCGGCACGAAAAACTCGGAGGTCCATCGACGTACAAATACCAAGAAAAGCCAGAGTCGGACGTCGTTGGGAAAAGTGATTTCAATTGTTCGTGCGAAGTGTTTCCTTAGCCCATCACCGCCCAGGGTTCCCAGGGAAAGAGGTTACGGGAGGGGCAGGGCGGAATATGGACCACGTTCGGTGGAAAAAGAAAGTTTCCGAAGAAAATGTATTGACGAAGAGAAGTTTCCCGAACGATGGAAAAATCCGCATCCATCCCTATTGCGCCGTTTTTGGGGCAAACATTTAACATTTCGAGTTGCGCATCGGGGCAACCGGCCTACACAAAGGATGAAAATTTCCTTTCGCAAGAACGCCAACCCTGCACGAAAACCCTCGCCGTGGGGGAGAAACGCGAGTTCCTAAAAATAGATTCACTCCTGCCGGTAAATCCCACGCGTAGGATACGGGAAAAGAGAAGACAGCACACTACGTGGTATGTTGTGGGGTTATATTAACATCCTTTCTGGGTATTTTTGGCGATTTGGTTGGTACGTCACTCATACTACTGCTATACGAAGTCATGGCTCCATCATCACGTACCTTTTTCACTGCGTTTATAAAAACGATGCTTGCTGCGACTATATCCTTGAACTGCGTGAATTCTTTTTCCTAGTTAGTTGAAACACACACACCAGACACAACCGTGCACGTGTATTGCAGATGCACAGACTTTAATCGCTACCGTTAAATATTTTCTTCAATCACTTTTTTCTTCTAAACTTTGGTTTGTGCTTTTCGTTAGCTTAATTTTCCATCACCATGCCACAAACATTTTCACAAATTTCCATCGAATGCACCGTTGCTTCAGCTTCTTCTTTCATTTTCCGATAACCGCGCGAAGGGGTCACGCGTTTTCGTTTCTTCATTCATCAACTTTTCGCGGTGAACCAACACTCACTCTTCCTCCATCTAATGGGGCTTTTTCGACACTTTTGCGGAACACCCGGACAAACGGTTTCAATTTCGGCGCGTTCCGGCGTTCGGTGTGGAAGAATTCATTGCCAATAAAATTGTGCGCCCGGTTCGGGGGTGAAATGTTGAACAAACTCCACTGGCGACACCCAGAAGAGACGGAACAGTGACGGATTCACTTAGATTTGTCGCGCCCTACACCGAGACACACATTACGGCACAACGGGGCACAGCTGGACGACGGATGGCGGAAACCGCAATTTTATGACGGCCCCGCGCCACTGATGACAATGCTAATTGATGAATGGGTATAGAGAGCGCTGCAAACACGCCCGAAGAAACAGGAAAAAGCAGGACACACCGCACCGACGAGTGACGTCACGCCGTACGTTCTTCCACGATGATGGTCGGCAGGCAACTGACAGCGAACTGACGTGCTCTTTCTCTCCTCTCCCTCGTCCCTTGGCGTTTCAAGCGACCGAGCGGCAGGGCGGGAAGGATTGGTAGTACGGTACAGAAACGGGAAGAAACGCGATAAATCCAGTATGTCACACACTAACAGAAAACGACGAGAAACCGCGCCCCGGTGAAGGATCGGTTGGAGCAAGGCTGTGATTTTTTGATCCTGGAGTAAGTATGTTTGACGTTTTGAATCTTTTTTCAAATGAAACTGAATTTTGTTATCTGTTATTCACTTGAAAATACACACATCAGTTGGCGATTTACCACATGTACTAATTTTTTTCCACGAAAAGGAACACTTTTCTTCTCATCCGCACCGATCAAAAACGTTTTACACTTTTTCACGGCTCATAGCCTACTGTGCACCGTTGCCGGTGTAGATTTCTTTTTCACACCAACCTCCTCTCTTATCGCACACTATTACCATCTAGCACACTGTGCACTCCCGATAGCGGAATGGGATATCTGCGCTGATTCGGTAATGTTGGTGGTGTGGTGCGGTTTTGTCAACCTCTAAACTCGTCGGGACAGTTATCGCGCCCCAATGTCCTGAACACACAGAAGCGCGCTTGTGTAATACACTAAGTTGTTTGATTTGATTCTTTTATTTCCTCTCCTGCTGCTCCTCTCGCTCTCCCTATCGCTATGAAACACGGATCCACCGTTCGACGGCTGCGCTCCTGCGAAAGCGCGTGTGTTGCCGAGACCGCGACGCAAGTTCGACTGACTCGGTCGTGTGTTAATTTTAGCTTTGCGACTTCGCTTCCACACACTACACTCTCGCGCAGTACGCCGCGTGTCCGCGTTCCCGGACTCCGTGCGAAGTGGCCCCCTCTTCCGCTGCAGGGATCGACCCCTTCTGCGCACTCACACACCCATGAGACGCGTGTGTCTCACAGCTCGGCGCGGTCGGCCAGCGGCAGGCGGGGCACGCATACATGCGCAGCAGCTCCTTTTCATCACAGCGAACGACAGGCGCGCGTATGTACGCGCACCCACACCGGTGCACATTGCGATACAGCGCACCGCGCGTTCCATCGCGGGAGAGGAAAAAAAAACCCTTTACTCCTGACTTTTCGCTCGCCCCGTCCCGCTCACTCGCACGCGCTCGCTCTTCGTTTTCATTCTTGTCCGTGCAGCGCGCGCTGCTCCTGCGATTCCCGTCGTTGCCTGTTGCGCTCCTTTATTGCTTTTTTTTTCTTCGCTGCTCTCCCGCTCGCTATCCCTTTCTCTCACGAACAGCCCTCGTTCGGTCGCTCTCTTTTTCGGTCGCGGTTAATCGGGGCGAATTCCTTGAAGCTTCCGTACACGGAATGGGGTTGTTGGGTAGAAGGGGGAGGGGGGGCAGGTTTGGTCGAATCTCCCCACTCTTGGCCCGACTAGATTCCTTTTGCGTCGATGTGTTCGTAGCGAGCGCTGAGTGTGTGCACTTGCGGGGCGATCATTCGACGATCCCGTTCCAACACAGCGAGCACACACGGAGGCGTTTGTAGTCCCTGCGCGCACACAACCCTACGGATCGCTGTGCTGAGATTCGCCTCAATACAAACGCAACCGCTGGCTCGTCCGCGGCAAAGGGGTGGATTTGGCGGGGACATGCGCCTTGGGGTGATCGTACGGGGGAACTTTGGACGGAAAAAAGCAACAGGAGTGCTGACTGGGATTTTACGAAACGGAAAAGCGACCCTCGGCCGCTTCACGTAGCCTCCGTTGGTCGAGGAAAATTGTTTGCATTCAACTGTAAATAATGCAATTCGCTGTAATTTCCTTCGTTTTGGCAAACAATTCTCATACCTAATCGGAATCCTTTTGATTCTCCGCAAACTTGATTTCGTCCCTTCGACGTAATTACTGGTGCTGACTTACTGTCACACAAGCTAACCAGAAATCATTCCAAATCTGCGAGGAAACGTACACTTCACATGCAATTTGTTTCATTTGTGTACCTGTCGATGGGCCAGCGTGAAACAGGATCTACTAATTTGTCCAGAGACGTCAGCGACACGTTCTGGAAATACCAGTCAAATACGGGGAATCCGTTAGGCACGTTTCAAGCTGCGCCAAAGCTTGATGAATTCCCTGAAGGCAAATTAACGCCGTAATGAGTTTCCTGCTAATCGAGCCAAATGGTGTCGTCAGGAGCAGTGGAATTAGGTGCTTTCCTGTTGAGACACGTTTGCATTCGTAACGTGTGGGCAAATAGGTGTTCGCAATGAAAAATTTAAATAAAGTATAAACCTATACTTCAACTTTTTTTTTCAATTGAAATCTACAAACATTAGAAGTAAACATATAAAAATCACAACAGTGACAGTGACCACAATAGTTAGTTTTTAACTTCGTGAACATGCGATTCCAAAATAAATCGTTTGTTCCGAAGAAGCGCTGGGCACTCCTGGAATCCATTGTGTCTCCCATGGTGCGTGGAGCAACGTGCAAGTGTGTTTCTATCGGTCCAATGGAAACCGGCTGCAGTCGTTGTGAGGACGCGCTTTGCAGGCTGCTCTCCTATTCCTTCCTATTGCTCTCCCAACCCGAGCTCGAACCTGCATTGTGGTCGCACGGCCAGTGGCTGTGGGGCGTATCCATTCCGGGGCGACGGCGGCGTTACCGAGTGTGTCCCCAAGCGTTGCCCACGCACACATTGGAACCAAGGGCCAGGGCATCACGGGTCCGGGGCGGCGATGCTTTGTGTTCTGGCACCGGTCTACGCAGTGCAAGTGCGCGCCGACGTAATTGACGCGGAGGACAGAATTTTCATCCGCGCTCATGCGTCCACCACGACTGTGGTTTTCTAGCTCCACGGAACGCGCGACTTTTTCTGTGTGCTAGCGTGCGCGTGTGTGTGTGTGTTGCCAACTGGGATCAAGTACAGTGCCTATGGATTGTTGATTGTTGATTGTGGTTCCCGTACCCGCGCCCACCTCGCGTCCGTTCGACCCACGTGCTGTGCTGCGATCCGCGGACGCAATAGTGTGTTTCCCATTCCGTGGCCAATGGATCCGCTTGTTCACCCCAACACTCTCGACTCAATGACTCTCGCTCTCTCTCTCTTTGTCTCTCGCGGGCCTGTATTAAATCGAAACGTTGGTACGCGTGCTTTGTCTCCCCTGCCCCCCCGGCCCCAAATGCGACCCGCTTCCCATGGAGTCTTTTGCGAAGCGCTTTTACGCTTCCTGCCGGTGCTGCGGTGTGGTAGCTTTTATGACTTTTCTTGCCAGCGAGCATTTTCCCAGCCTTCCGACCACCTCACCGCCAACCCGTCGCGATATTCCGCCGTCTGATCTCTCTTTTGCCTTGCTGCCCCACCATCTCCCAGGGTACGTCACCGAAGGAACAACGGTACCGTGCGGTGTGCAATCCCTGGCCAGCAGTGAGAAGGCCAAACCGTCCGATGATATCGTCTAATCATTGCCTCACTCGCATTAGTTTACACGAAGGCAGAGAAGTCCCTGTTCCGGGCCGCCATGACAGCTTCGTCATTGTTTTCCGTTCAGCTCAGCCACGAAAGGCTCATTACTTCGTTCATTAATTACACACCGGTGGCGGCAACCTCAATGAAGCTGATGGAGATTTTCCGTGATGAGTATGTTTTTTTGATACCTCTAGAAGTACGAGCAGCATGTGCCACGTTCCGCGATCGCTATTGGAACATCCTTCTAATGCGTATTGCTATGCGTACGCACACGCTTACCATCATGGTTGCCACGACATCCAAGATGCTGGTAAGTCAATTTAAATTGAGTTCATCCATTTTTACTTATTACTGAATGTATGCTCGTTTTAGGATGTATGAGAAGCAAGAACATGGGATACTTAACGTTATGGCAGCTCGACAAAGTTCGTTTTGTTGCGATGTCCTGTGCAGCAATTGGACCTGTTGTTGTAAACGAACACCACCTACCGCTTCATCTGTCCGGTAATTAGTGTGCGCATACTAATGAACCGCCATCAACTTCTTCAAGCTGTGCCACGGTATGAAGCAACCGGCATGCATAAGGCTGGCCTGGTAAGTCTTGAACACATCGCTGGAAGAAAATCCCAAACACTGCTCAACTGCTGTCAGGAGGATGTCGTGGGTTTTTCAACAACCCCAACCCCCAGAGTCCAAAGTCTTGAGTTGCGCGCCCCACCCGAGGATCTGTGGACCGAAGTTCGAGCTGGGAAGAACCATAAGAACATCGTGCCCGACCACAATAGGTGGCGGTGGGAAAGCGGTGCACGGGTGCGGACTTGCGACGAAGGCCACTTTTCCCACGCATACTACGAGCTGCACATGTAGTGCATGGCTTCTAGCGCCGCACGAACACATGGCCGCGTGGAAATAACCACCGAAGTGTGTGGAGCGCTACGCTGCACGTTTGCCTTTCCTTACAGAGGGATGTAAGAAATAGGCGGATGAGAGGGGGTGGGGGAAGCAACAAGTTCATACCACCAAACAACTCCCGCTCTCCACCATGCACCCTCTACATTTCCTGCAGCGTGGTGGGTTTCCTGACCAAGCACCGCGATCCGGATGAAGCGGACAATTTGTTTGTGCCCACGTCAGCATGCCGAGCTCCGCTGTGACGAGTTCTCGCTGCTGGCGCTCGCTTTTGTCCGTGCGTGGCCGCGTCGCAGATACATACACACACACACACAAACAGTAGTAGTACCAGCAGCAACAGCAGCGGTATGGCTGTAGGCTAGAGACTGGCTAAAAAGCCCAAGGAAAATAACAACATAGAAAAAAAAACTGAAGGCATAATAATAATCAACGGTAAACACTTCACACTTCCAGCCTACCAACTCCGTGGCATCCTTTGATGGTGTGGAGACGCAATAGGCAACAATCGGCTACTTCGATCGCACCCCCTTTTCGGAGTGGATGAAAGGTTCCCGGGTGGGGAGGGGGTCGTGTGCGGGACTTCACCCTGCGTCGCCTATCTAACGCGAAACCGCGAGTTGCCGGAGAGCGCACCGGTTCCTCCACCCCATGGAGTATGGAGTGCCACGAGAGTTGGAGCATCCCGTTCCCGTCCGGGAGAGTTCTGGCGTGGCGTGGCGTGGATCATCTTCCGCCCCACCGGATGAATCCCACGGATAACACTGTGAGCGTGGGGTTTTTCAATAAATCCATTCTCTTTCTCGCTCCACCCCCAAGGATAGACATGGGAAGGAGGTCTACGGCGTTTTTTTTTGACTTCGTTTCAGGAGAGAATAGGAGAATTGTTCACTCGAGCGAAGCGGCAAGACCGCGATTTGAATGTGTGTGAAGCCGCGATCGCGAACGCAGCACGTTGTGCGCTAGAAAAATGTTAGAGAAGACGCGCTGGAGCGCTTGGGAGCCAATGGCTGTCGATGGCGACGTCCTCTAGCTGCCCCAACCCTATTTCTCGGGGCCGCGTTCCGCGGTTCTTGCGTGGCTGCCTTTATTTATCTATGAACGCCACACACAACCACAACATTCGGCGGAGACATCGGTATGGCGCAAGACGACGGCACAGCTATCGCATCCTATTCCTCTATGGCCGTCTATTTTTCTTGCCTATTCCTTTCTCCTTCGCGCTTACTTGCGCGATCTCTCAAGGAAGCGGCCGCAATGGAAGCGGAACAGTAAAGCGATCGACGGCACCAAGGCGAAAAACGGACAAGTGAGAAAGAGAGCAAGCAAAGACTATGGGAAAATGATGAAAATATCGTGCCTTCCTCGCCGCCAAGAGGGAATTAGAAATCCTCGCGCGATCGTCTCGCGAGATCGCGCAGGGGGTTTTTCTTCTCGAGCGTTTACTCATCTGTTTTTATTTTCCTTCCGCTTTTCCGCACCCCATCGGAGGGGGGTACGAAGCCTATCTAGCCGGGCGTTTCGTCGGCGAACGAGGTCTGGGGAAATAGAAGCGGAACGAAGACGCTCCACGACCATGGCGTAGATGTTGGTTCACGTGGTGAGTTTTCTACTCCAAAACGGACATCGCGCGAACGAATGGTCGGAAGTGATCGGAAAGGGTGCGGCCAGTGGAGGGCGGGGAGGAAACGTAGCCATGCAGGGACGGATTTATTTTCTCTTTTCCCACTTCCGCTCGCTTTCCTTTCCCTGGCCATCGCACGCGTCTCCGCCCGTGTTGCCCCTTACCCTTTGGAGTTGGCAGGAAACTGGAGCTCGCTTGGAAGATGTGTTGACTCCTCTTTCGCCCGGATGGTGTACATGTGGACGTGTGTTTGCATTGCGGTTTGGCAGGAAATCGTAGGAAACGTGTCGCCCCAGTGGCAACGATTTCCAGATGGAGAAATAACCCCAAGTCTTCTGCATCAGGGCACGATTCGAGGAAACGGACAGGATGTTTTTCCCGAGGGGGCTTCGGACTCGGGCAGTGGACATTCGGTATGAATGGATCCGATTGTACAGCGGCCGGGCCTTGAAATGGACTTGCTTATTTAAGATTCTATTTACGCAGCAAGGAAGGAAAATGTGTTTTTATTTCCCTTCAACCAGCTCGCAAAATATTTCTGCCCTGTCGAGTGTGGAATATTTTCCATCTGGTGCGACGTTTCGCGTGGTTTTTCTCTAGCTCGCAATCGGTTTAAAAGATTACAAAACGAACGCAATTCTATTATCGATTTTAAACTTTTGAAAAAAATTCTTTGAAAGTTGGACAGCAAACTTTGTCCAATTTAAAACGAATCATATCGCAGAAAACAAATGTATACACCTTTTGGAATCAAGTTAATGTGTCGCCTTCATTAAGGATGTTTACGGCACAATTACGCGAAACGTCACTGACCCCGACCACCCCTAATGGACTCCATTAACGGTGCGTTTGGTGTTTGTAAAAGGATCATTACATCCTATTCGCATTCCCCGTTTCGTAATCCCGAGGATGGAAGCATCCGCTGCAAGACAGCAAACGCTTCACGTGACTTCCGCATGGCCGACGAAGCTGGAAGAACCCGCCATCGAACCACCACAGCAAACCGTAGGGTGCTCTCCTGACGCGCGTGGGAGTCCGACCGGAGAGACCTCGCGAAGAGCAATTTGTTTCCAGCTCGGTCGAAAGGTGTCCCGTCCGTCTGGAAGCGGTTCCATTCGGATCCACCGTGGTGAGTCCGTGGCCGTGGCCGGGCAAGTGTTAATCGTACGGCTCGAACAAACCTATTAGCATTATACAAGACGCCCAACGCAAACCCGGCCGGGTAGGAGCGGTTCGGCGTCTCTAATGGGAAATGTAAATGGCTGTTCGAGGGACGATCGCGGGTCGTTGGAGCGCGAAAGGGAAAATAAAGGCACATTCTTGCCGACTGCGCAAATATAGGTATCGCAATAAAATGTGACTGGCCACGAAGAAACACTCCCTTAGGGACGCTACAGCGAACGCTCGTCGGGATGCGCAGCGGCATTCCGCTTGGGTTTCGGGTGCGACATCGGGTTGACAGTCGCTCCGCGGGAGGAAAGGCATGTGTGATTCCGTCATCCTTGATCTTAAGAAGCATGCTTACGCGCACCTACACACAAACACAAGCATGTGCTTATGGGATCTAACTCCCCGATGTCGATGGTCGTAAAACTCAAACGCCGAAACTGGTCGACTGGTGTTGCGTCTGCGTGGCGCAATAAGGAGTGAGGATAAAAATGACTCAAGCGCTCGTCCGCTCGAGTTCCCTGGAATCGTTAGAGTGATGATGAAAAAAGCAAACCCTCCCCAACTCCACTCCACAAAATCACACACAACGGGGAGATGACTCACTAGGAGCGGGGAGCCGCGGACCGGGCGGGCGGGTGTGGGGTGCCCAAAAATAGAACCGTGACGATATTCGGTTGCTTTTCCCCATCTTGAGACGTGTCCTTCTGTAAATTTATGAAAACACGTTCGTGTTATGGATAGAGTTATGATCTGTGCTGCGAAGATTGGAGGAACCATTGGAGTGGAAATATTGGGAAAACATGATCGATCGAGGGTTTAAATAGTGTGAAGAGAATAGGAGAAAATAATTCATTTCGAGAAATTGCTCAATTCTTTGTACTTAAAAATGTACAAGGCGTGTAAGGCCTTTTTTAAGAAACTATTTATCATTATTTTGTTGACCTAATTGGTCACAGTATCTGAGTTTGTGTCTCAGTTTTTGGCTACAATATGAACATAATTTATTCTACTTCTTCTAATAGCCGTAATGTCCTTCGTTACGCTTAAAGACACAAGGCGCCTGAAAACCCCGTTTTCTGGTCCGGTTTTAAATAGTACGACTGGTGGGCGGAAGTAACGTGGCGGCACTCCCGGCAGCCCAGCTGTCGCTTGGTAGTAGTGGAAGGGACATCAATGTGGCCATTGGTATTCGTGCCGACGTGTCGACTAATAGAACGAGGATCGTTCTTCGCTCGCTATCGAGCGGTGGTAGTGTTTAATTTAGCCACCAGCTTCTCGCTGTGAAATCCATCATTCGTTCCCTGACCCCCTTCCCTCTCTGCCGTTTATCTGTCCATCTTCCCCCTCCGACACTTAGCACGGATTTCCTATCCACTTCCTGGCGAACGCGCAAGGCCATCTACGGTGCGTAAACGACGCCGGAGCTGAGCGACCGACCGGAAAGGAAATGGTTCCACTTGAGTTTTTTATTTGCACTGCTCCCCTCGGGATCGGAGCGTGTTTTATTTCCTTCTCTCTCTATCTCACTTTTTCTCTGATTCCCGTTGTTTATTGCGCCCTTACCACCGTAGTGGCCTTGTTTGCATCCTTTTCGCGCCTGCTCGAGAACCGAACGCAACAGGATGCGCTCGAAATGGCCACGGGACAAGCGGCAAGTGGTGGCCGGTGGTGGACAATCGCGATCGAGTCCGTCCCTCGTCCCTCGAAGGAGTGAGTGAGATGTCGGATATCGGACGCGTAGTGACCGGCGCACATGCGCACATCCGTGATAAGCAATCTGGCCGTTGTTTGAGACGTGATAAATCCCCCTTTGGACGCTTCCTTTCAGCGTCTCCCCACACTGTTTGACTTTACTGGGGTTTATGTATGTGTATACAGTGTATATGTGTTTGTGTGTGTTGGGGGTAGGCGAGTACAACACTTTGTTCGTGTCCTGGCTCGATCGGGACATCAACTGTGTGAAGGTTTTATTTTTAAACATTCTCCGAACGCATCATCTATCCCCCGCCGGGCGTTCCGAACCGAACAACGGGATGGACGCGATGCATGTTCCCTCTTCGTTTTTCCATTTCCCTCTCGCCCCCTTTGCTTTCTCCCCTTGAAGGATGTGTCGTTGCTGGCAGGAGATTCGATGCTCCCCCGCGTAAGGTGATACGTTTTGCTTTTTGCTCCCAATTTGTTTGCCATGGCACATATTTCTGTACTGCTGGGGAAAGGATCTTTTGGGAGAATGGATGGTGTGGGTAGCGGGACACGCTCGGTCTCAGTGGAATCGAACTCTTGGTGCATTGAACCGATTGCCTGAAGCTAGAATATTCGTTTTCCTCCCAAAGAAAGCTCATAAAAATGGCTTTGGTTTTAAATATTTGCTTTTGTTTGGTTAGAAGTCAAATGCTAGCAAGGTTATGTTTTTATCACTAAACCAGTTGATGAAAGGAATAGGGGTGAATAACTTTAAAAGGAATGTTTGATATAAACTTTTTAGTTCGTATGAATTTACTAAAACTGGTCAAATTGTAAGGCAGAGTTCAGTTTTTTTAAAAATATTTTATTAAACGCACTAATAAAAAAAATAATTCTGCTGACCGGCTTTTTATGATAGTGGAAATGGTACAAAACAACTAACCTACAAGAAAGAAGAAATTCACCAATCGCTGCCAAGCTTGCGACACAATTTTGTAAAGTCATCATAATTCCCAAGCCAAAGCGAAATGAGTGTACACTTCTCGCACTGAATTTCACCGAGGTGGGAAACACATTCCCGCATGTGAGTTTATTTTAAACCACAGCTTCCCAGGAACCTCGTGCCGTGCCGTGCGCAGAAGGCAGCGCAAGGACCAAACGTAGACGGCGCCGAGCAAAAGGAAGGAACGATCGCGAAAAAAGAGAAAAGGGTTGGAAAGGACAAATCCCCTTCTCGTCCGAGCTCGCCTTCGAGTTCGTTTTCGTATCCACATTTTAATGGGGACAACCCGACGATCGTCGTTGGAAGGGATCCGCATGGAGCAAAAGGACGGTTTTGGTTGGGGTTCGCACGATTGGCCGAAAAAAGGAACCATTGCAACCTTGCGCACCACTGGCTTTGTGTGTGTGTGTGTATCCGGCAATCGAGCCGTGTGATGGTTTTAAATTCCGCCAAGGCAAGGGAACGGCAACGGGGTTGCGGTTGAGATTTTTCATTTATTGTTTCTGTTGCGTTTCGTTACGCCCGTTTGTTTGGTTTCCCTTTTTCATGAAAATGCGGCCACCCTAGGGCGAGGCCATTTTTTGAAGGATCAGCAGAAAAGACGAGGCATGCTTTGTGCGGTTCGGTAGTAATGGTGGGACCTTTTATGTTTCGCATAACCATCGTTTGCGTTTCTATATCGATGGTGTCCTCTTTTATCGCATCATGAAAATGCTGAAGAAGGACAACAGAAGGTGTCGGAGGGAATAATTTGGGGAATTTAATTTTTGTACTTTCTGCTGTTTTTACGGATTGATTTGCCTTTTTGCGCTTGGGCTTTTGATTGGCGTATATTGTTGAACATTAATTAGGAAAAGAACGTTGATAAATTAATTCCCAAATTATGTGCCATCTTCGGATCGAATTCAAATGGCTGCAAGTAGGACGTAATTTTTCAACCCTTCCGGGGACAAAAGCACTGAACAACAATGATGAACACTTTCCGCTCGCCGGGATCCTTGTCCACCGTTTCGACAGCAATCAACGCGACATGTCCTTTGCGGCGATTTCCAATTTCGCCCCAGGCCCGAATCCTTCCCGTTTGGGGAAAGATTAAAAAAAAAACCAAGAACCATGCTACATAAACGCGGCAACGAGGGCACGAGATAGCAGTGAATAAAATGTTTTTGAGAAAGGAAAAAACATAACAAAACACAACAAGAAACAGCAAAGATCATCGCAACACTTGCAAAGTGGTGGAACATTACAGGAAGGGAAACAAAAAGAACAAACCAGCAACACCAATAAAAAAGAAACATAACCCTGACAGGACCGGAGAGGCAGCCAACAAATGAATAAAAAGCGATAAAATAAAGGACAGGAGGTCATAAAAATATAAAATAACGCAAAAGGATGCAAAAGGAACTGAAACGGAATGGTGCGGCCGGTGAACAAGAAGCTAACAATATTTAAAGAAACGAAAAGAAATAAAAAACAACAACGGCTCCAACAGCTCAGAGAACATCACCGATCGCGATGAATATGACTCCTGGAAACAAGTCGAAAGAAATAAAAATGGTCGAGGGAAGGAAACCGAGAACGCAAGCCGCTCGAAAGGAAACAAAAAGGCGACAGAGAAAACCGAATCGGCGAAAAAACCGGCAAACAGATGAATAAGCAAAACAAAGCGATGCCTTTTGCGCGGACGCGAGCGAGCGAAGCGAGAATCAAATATAAAACCCCCCTCGCTGCTTGCGGATGATGATGGCGCGTTCGCGTTTCCGTCGCCTTTTCGAAGGATGATGATGGTGGTGGTGGTGAGGGAGCCGTGGGGACTTATTATTGTTGTGTTGTATTGTGGGGCCCTGCAAGCCCCTACTTCCCCCCGCTAGATCGCACTTGATCGTTCAGAGAAAAGGATAAGACGAATGGGGCAATCCGCTTCGATCGCGCGAGAAAGGATGAGCTGCAGAGACGCACGGGCCCGAGGGCCGTGTGTAGTTTGCCTTCATTTGTCCTTTTGAAAGATTGTTGAAACGGGGGAGAGAGAGAAAGATGCAACAAAGTAAAGTGCGGTCGAAAGAGTGAGCGAGGGACAAAGGATGGTTTAAAAATGACTTGAAGCTGCATACGATGACAAAATTGGCCACGATCTTAAAATGGTTAAATCAGTGGTGTCTTTAAACTGCACTTGAGTGTGTGTGTGTGTGTGTGTGTATGTCTGTATGTGCATCGATTACGATATTAGTTGTAGTTCAATGGGAGAAGAACGATTCAGGATCTTATGAAAAAGTACTTAAAGAAAAGATCGTTTAATGATTCATTAAACATGGACAGAGAGAATACCAATAAAACCTACCAGCTTATACTGAAATCAGGTAACAAATAATTATTTGATTTACGACCTGCGGTTCCATCATGTGCTTTTCCACCAACTGAGATACACGCTTAAATCATTGACAGTTCCACGAAAATCGTTTATTTATTTTTTATTTGTTCTTGATGATTTTTTACTTTGAGCGAACGTAGTTTAAGACCAGAGCAGGGCACTTTAAATACTGAAGGACTTCATTTAAAACGATAAAAATATTATATAAGTTTATGTGTACGTTGTTGTGCAGTAATACAGTAAAGAAAAAAACTACATAGTAGAACTAGTAGAAGATTTATCCACGACATCCTTCCCCGCATGCAAGAAAATGTTCGATGCAAACTGAACGATCAAACCTGCTCAACGTACGCCCTTGGAAGAAAACAATTTGAATAATGTGCAACCAATACGGTTCGCATACACCCGTACAGAACGAAAAAATGGCAGCTCCACTCCACGGCCCAAGAAGGACAAATCGAGAAGAATCATCGATGCGCAAAATCAGTCGAGAAAAACCGGGCGGATGGGGGGAAAAAAGAAAAACAACGCACACACACCGTAGCGGCCAGACCGTGACGAATGAGAAAATTCGATTCACAGTGCCTAGACGTTGCCTGTTGCGGCCGCCCTGTGGGGATGTGTCTGTGTCCCTCGCGTGTCGTGGCCGCGAACTTCTTCTTCCTCTTCCGGACTCCTTGCGACTCCTTGCCCGGGTAGCGTGCGCACGATCACGCAAGCGTTTTCGTTTCCCAGCCCCCTCTCCACTCCCCCAGGAAGACTTGCGTTGTGTGTGCGAAGGTTAAGAATCCGTTCTCTTGCTCAACAAACCCGGCCTTAAGTGGGGAGACATTGGCGAGCGTTGCACACCAAGATGAGGCCATCCTCGATCCTCGTTCCGGCCGTTGTCACGAAGCCACGGGTGAGTCAGGAGGAGCGGAAGCGACTCTTCACGGTGTGCGCTTGTATGTGTGCCTGTGATCATGCGTGTGGTGGCGGGGGGGATCGAGTCTAGAATAAAAATGTTCGCTCGAGCGATTCGAGCACACGCGGGGAACAACGTCTAGTGGAAGGAAGATTCATCCGGAGTGTTGGTGCGACGATCGCATCAACTGTCCGGTGTGTTTGTATGTATGTGCACAAGTGGGGGGGCCTGGTTGTATGTGCGCGTAGCTATCGATAAATTAAGGAGTCATACCGACGGGCCACAACCGCGGGAGGACTCTCGAACTCGGTGTTCGTTTCGTTTCGTTTCGGTCCGTTGGTCTCGGCACGGATTTTATTTTCCACGTCGCTTGCTGTGCGTGTATTGATGGACCGGGGACCGAAGAGGCAGCAGCGGAGGGGGGGGGGGGAGATGACGCGAGGACGGTGGTAAATGGTTGCCCCCCTGCAGTGGAGCCGCAAAGTCGAACGAAGGTTATAAGGCAACGGCTGAAAATGAAGCCAAAATAGTCGGATGATGGTTCAGCAAACCATCCGAAGCGGAAAGGATGCTTTTATGAAAAACAGATGAATGTATTTGTGTGCCGTTTAGGAATTTGTACACGTTGAGCGTATGATATTTTGATCACGAATATCATATAAGTTGTTTGTTTGAATAACAAGTAAAGTTTGAACATACTGCATAGGTCATTGTTTTATTTATGTCATTGTTTATTTATTTACTCACTTATTGTTTATTTTTTATTTATCTATTTATTCATTTATTTATTTATTTATTTATTTATTTATTTATTTATTTATTTATTTATTTATTTATTTATTTATTTATTTATTTATTTATTAATTTATTTTTTTATTTATTTATTTATTTATTTATTTATTTATTTATTTATTTATTTATTTATTTATTTATTTATTTAGCTTTTTAGTTAAACTGTAGTTTTTATTGTTTCTGTTAAAGTATTTAGAAATAAATCATTATAAACAATAGGACAAATAAAAATGAAACAAACATCATTTCCTTCTATGATAACGTTATTGAACTACGTTAAACGAAAACTAAAGAACTTAATGTCTCTAATACTCTTACGGGCTCCCTTCTACTGCTTCTGCTTTGCAAATCGCATGTCCTTTTCGGAGCTGTGTTCCATTTGAAATAGATTTATCGCTTCCTCGACCGCGCCATTTTAGGGGGGCAAGTGTGGGTGCCACAAAATCACGCATAGTGCCTCCTCCCATAGACGTCCGGCCGACTAAGCGGCATTGATTTGATGACGATTTTCGACATGTTCGACCGATCCAATCCGCTTCGCGAAGTTCGAAACGCGTTCGATGAAAACCATAATCCGCAAAAGGATGGCAGATTTGAATAAATTATTTCACGTTCCTCCGGACCATAGCGCGTCTGTTTCTGGTGTTGGTGTTTCTGTCTCTTTTTTTCAACATTTATTTATTCTCGTGTGCTGCAAGGATTTGGCGTCTCAAGTGTTAACTATTTGGCAACTCTCGAACACACAAAAAAAAACCCTTTGCCCCTTGTCCTGACCGCATGCGGGACGTGGTTTGTGTGTGGGTTGCCGTTCTGTGCCCCATCCTGAGTGGGTTTCTTTCCGTTGCGAACGATGCGCTGCGTTTCCTGCTTCAAGGGTATTTTGAGAGCGTACGTTCCTCCGTTTGGTTCTGCGAAGAAGTTTCTTTCGCGCTCATTCTACACCCACACCCTTTATTTCCTGTCCAAGGGTAAAAGCTAAAGAGCTCTGCAGTATTTTAGATTTGCGGGTCTTTTTAGCTGCTGCTAATACTCCTTCGTTTACATTTCATATGTGTCCTTCCCCTCCAAGCCGCCCCACCGCGGACAGCGCCGTGCGGAACTCGATCGACTTGGCAAATTTTTATTCCTCGCACATTCTCGTTCCCCCAAAAATTGCACGCGTTCGTCGTATATCCTTTTGCGGCGTCGTGGGCCACCGTTTGGCATTTCATTATCCCAGCGAGAGATGCCGTCCCGGGTCGTTTTTTGTTTCCGTGGTGCTTTTTTTTGTTTCCCCGCCCCTGTCTTCCCTTTTTATTAGCATTTCTGACGCCCGCGAGCTGGTGACAAAATTAGGCAGAACAAACGAAAATAAAGTTGACAAAAAAAACACGAACCTTCCCCCTCCCGCATAATGGGAAGCGCGAAAAGCGATGAAGCAGCGCTTGAGAAACACAACGCCATCAAAGCCATCAAAACGCGTCGTCGTTGTCGCGCCGCCGGATCCTCGCTCGGGTGAAATCCCTTCTGGCCAAAATCCCATTTGGTGTCCAGTTTGGATCTTAGCGACTGACCCCAGCTCCTCAGAATATGTGTCCGTGTGTGCGTTTGTGTGCCCCATATTGGGCAAAGGCATCGTCCGCTGCTGGCGTCTTTTGTTCAAACACGGGGGTTTCTTTTTTTTCTCTCACTTGATACATTTGTTGGCTCAAGCAGGGCCGTTCCGTCCGCCAACGCATGGCCATTTCCGTCAGGAGAAACCATTTTAATTTTTCGTTTTCTTTTTTTTTCGTTTACTCACCACGCGGGGTCTGCCTCCTTGCAGGCAGTTCCTCCTGTTGCGCCAAGTGTGGCGCGGTTCCTTGGCCTTGGGATTTTCGACATTTTGGCGGGCCTGGGTTCATATTAATGTTCAGTCCTTGGCATTATCCGACCGGCGACACATAGCGCACTCGGGAAACTTTGCGATTCTTTCTTTTTTTTTCCTGCAACTTCCTTTCCTTCTTTCATGCAAAACAGGAATTTACATTTCATTCTGCCATGCAAAGAAATTCAAGTTTCTGGAAAAAGTAACTTCCTTTTTAGATAACAATGTTTGAAGTTACTTTGCCTGGGTTCATCGAACGATAAACGTTTCCTGTGTGTGACATGGAACTACATGATGGTTGGTTTTATCTCAAATATCGGAATACTGGTATTGGTTGAGAACAAGATTCGTTCCGCGCATGGTTCTAACATTTGAGAAAAGAATAGTCAAGAATGAGGGCGTATCTCCTATGCTCAGTATAGTAAACCTCCCGGGAAGATTTTTTTTGGGAACTCAGGACATGCGCAAAAGGAAATGATAAGAGCGGAATTGAATGGAAGGTGGAGTTATCAAGCGTTCAAAATCGATCAAGTGGAATATATTCTGAAAAATGGGTTTGAAATATTTTGTTGCGTAACTTTGATACCTTCAATTGCTTTTGGAGAGCTGTTATCTTATTCACTTTATTTTTTAAAACAATCTAACACATGCTGAGATAATTCATATCGTTCCTGGAATTTATCATCCTTAATACCATCTGAAGATACAAACGGAGGGTCTCGTGAATCGATCAACAAACACAGTTGCATTAAAAAAAAAAAAGAACTCCTCTTAGTTCAAGTGTACACCTCGATGTTCACGATCGCTGAGCGTTTCACTTTTGCGAGATGGAGTTTCTGGGGGAACATACAGCTGTTCTATAAATATTCTCCATCTGAGCGTTGTTCGATACCTTTTGTAGGGAGGAGAAGGTGGCATGGTGGCCAGCGGGAACATAAGGAAGTTTTTCCACTCCACAGTATCTGCCGCAAACGGCAGGAAACTGTGTCTGCAGGGAAAAAACGCACACATAGACACACCCAAACAGATCATCTCCCTTTGTCGGTGGAGCAAAAATAGAACGAGGAAACACTTAGACAAAGTCTGCACGACATCCTGTCGAGGAATTTTGTTTTTCCCTTTTGTCTCCCTCCGCGGTAGAGAAAATTTAGGATAAAAATGTTGATTCTTCTTTTCAAAAATCAGAAGAACTTCGCCCAGTACAAACCTTTTTTTTGTCGTGCTGAGAAAACTGTCAGCGATCGCAGCAGGAGCGCGTCAACGTTGTTTTTTCATGTGGTGGAAAACGAACTCCCGTATAAAAACGGATTTTTTACACCCACCAGCAACGCGTGCGTTCATGCTGGGAGGGAAAAGTGGTTCGTTTCGTAGGATGCGCAACCCCAACCATAACTATCCACAGTTTTACGAACGATAAGGACGATCGATCAGCAGTAGAAAATTTCCTCTTGAACAAACAGAGATAACGCATGAAGAACTGATAAAAGAAAACGCCCCACATTGAGTTGTTTTTCCTACTTCCCACCCAGGACTTAGAGGGGTCGGTAATCCTCTGCTTATTTCCACTTCCAGATGAGTCAGGAAAATTTGTTTCCTTTGATAACCGACACCCTTTTCACATGGCGTTGTGTGATGTTACATTTCCGTGAGGTTTTACTCAATAGTGTAGCTAACAATGCTGGTGGGTGGTTACTTCTTCAAATCGGTATTGTATTTGATTTTCTGTTTTGTCCCAGCCAATCCGTTATGCGGGACCTCAAGGACCTCTCCGCCAATTGAAGACCCGCAGGAAAATTGACAGACGTAAAACGTGTCGAAAAAGAAGTCCTTGCACGCTTCGCTAATGGCGTCGTCAATTGAAAGGATCATCAATTCCAACCCAATATCCCACCCTCTCGAGCTCGCTTCGGGCAAAGAAAATCATGGTCCCACGGCCTCATACTTGCTGCCACCCTTGCAAGAAACAGGACCCTCGTTTGCGGACCCCGGCCCGCCCGAAAGTCATAAATAAGTGAATAAAAGCTGTCAGCAGACGACGCATGCTGGCCTCCGTTTGCATGCATTCGTGGGGCTGGGGGAAAGCGAAAGGAAAAATGTATGGCTCGAGTGGCAGTCAGTCGGGTCGGTCCATTTCCACGACCACCCTTCCGCGCGGCCGCTTCGTGTTCCACTTTTTTCCAAATTCGAATTAATTAATTTTAATCAAAATCACCGGGCGTTTGATGGGCTGCGGGAAGGCAGGCGCTCCGCGTCGAGGATCAACCCGGCGGGAAGAGGGAGGGTGCCCGGCGGCGCTGAAACTGGAAAGGCGATGGGAAAGAGATGGGCAGTGAGCGTCAGGCTGGTAAATACCGGCAGAAAGGGCTCTTTTGATGCTTGATGCCGATGCCGACCAATGCCCTTTTATTCGTTACTTTTCCCTTCCTTCGGCCGCGTTTCACTGGTGGTGGATTTTGTTTTCCGAATTGCCATACACACAGCCACGTGGCAGGATGGTCCGATCCGGCGCGTTTATATGG
Organism: Anopheles coustani; assembly: GCF_943734705.1. Lineage (NCBI taxonomy): Eukaryota > Metazoa > Arthropoda > Insecta > Diptera > Culicidae > Anopheles > Anopheles coustani. The sequence goes on from NC_071288.1 coordinate 32,948,094, forward strand.
AACGGGTGAAATTTGACACCACATTTGGCAGGAAAGACGCGAGAAGGACACACAGTGTGGAACTGATAGCTACCCGAAGGGTTAAGTTTCAATGTTTTCCCTTGAACAGTACAATTGATTTAGACACGCTATGGAATGTAAATACTGTCAAGAATAAAATAAACATTTTGAGTTGTAAATTTAAAATGTTTTCTTAACGATTTCTTAATTTGTTTTTTGTTGCTTATCTATATGTAAATACTGTAGCAAATAGAAGAAGCAATAAGCATAATTTATTTTATAGTATAACCATCTTTGTTCTATAAGCAATACGGCCAGGCCGTTCTTTCTGAAAAAATAAATAAATAACCATCTTTGTTGTGAAGTTATTCGTCCAAATTAGTTTTATAATTTAAGTAGTACAATATTTTATCATAGTTATTTCGGTGTATTCCTTTCGAAAAGGAAAAAGATACTAATTCACATGGAAACAATGTATTGAACAGATGAAGCAAAATACATAATTTATGTTAAAGTATTTTCATCTTTTTGACTTACAAAGTATTACTATTGATTTCGTAATTACTTTGTTATGTTATTGTCGAAAAACCAAAATACACCATTTTCAACAATTAAAAAGTCTATGTAACATTTTGCTATAATGTCCATTTAAAGTTTGCAAACTACTTGGTTAGATTGCTTTAAATTGGGTTGAAATTTATCGTGTGCCAACCCACATTGCATTGGCTCTTCAGGGAAGCGGCTGGGGAACCATTTTTATTGCCTCTTGTAAACATGGTCATTGTTTTCCTTCACACTCCAGCCGGATAAGTCACTTCGATGCTGGTTTCCCAGCCACATTGACCATTCCTGGACGGGTTGTGCCTCCGTTTCTGCGACAGGAACCGAAACCATCTGGGACACTGGAAACCCTTGGCCAAACGAAGCCTTGACTAACCAGATAACGCGCCACCACCACACCGCACCGCAACTCGCCCCTCCCCCGAGCGCCAGCCAGCAACAACCAGCCTGTCGTTTTTTATTCCCGTTATCAGTCCCGTTGTGCCGAGCTCTGTGTTTGTGTGTGTGTGTGTGTGTTTCATATTATTCCACCATTTGTGCTTTCTTTTTATCATCTCGCCGTCTCTTTTGCTCCACCCGCTGACTGCTCTCCTTTATCGGGGGTTGGTGGTCCTTGGCGGGGGTTGTTGTTGAAACGACGCGCACATGTTGCGCTCTTATCCACCCGGGCAAGCCTTTTTCCCAAAGTCCACCCCGATGGAAATGAGCAGCAGTGAAACCTCGATTCCCTGACATCGGTGTTTGTGAGTGCGTATGTGTTTCATTACAGTTGGAGCCCCGATGGGTGGAACATTTCCTCCAACAAAACCCTTACTCGTGGGGGCAGCGGGGGTTTTTCCACGAGCCCGCATCCGATCGTTCGGGTGCGGGAAAATTGCGGCGCCTGTGACAACTGTGTTTTCCCTCCCGTGCTGTCCTCCGCAAAATCCCCGAATTCGGTGGTGGATTTTAGTTGTATTTTTTCCTACCTCCACCAGCAGCTACTTTACCTCTGTTAACTATCGCTTTTCGCTTACGCATTTTCCACTGCTGGCGGTGTGCGATAGTGGAAGGGGGTTGGAAAACTTTCACCTGGTTACCGGGGTTTTTATCACCACCGCTGTTACTTTTGCGTGCAAGGTGAAAATTGTGGCGAACAGAAGGGGTTAAGGACCTCATGGTGTCAATGGTACAAGCGAAGAGAAACAGTGTGTAATTTTTTTGTTTAAATTTCGAAACATTTGTTAATAAGACTTATATAATTTTTTTGAACCATAGTTTAATGCTTAATGATTATTTAAACTATTTTATTTCATGCGTTTATATTCCAACGTCGTTAGTTTTCATTTCGTGTGTTTATTTTACAACAGACAAGCAATACATTTTACATGTTTTATAAGTACCTTGAAATTAAAACTTACTACAAGTAAATTGATTTAGGATTAAAACGAATCTTTGAACATTGGCAGAGTTTTTGTATCCGTTTTTCGTCTTCATTCTTTTCGATGGTTTTGTATCTCAAAGCGATTTATATCGGTTAGTTATAGTTATAATTGCGGCAAACATAAAATCGTTTCTTGTTTGTTCTCTTTTTTCAAAACTCCATGTGTGAGGTTTTTAGCAAACTGCCTTCGAATGGACATAATTTGACAACCACTTTGCACTACCCCTATTCGTGCCCGATCGCGCACCTAGACAAGCGCGCTAGATGACGGATAGATGACTCCATCGAAGCTCCCTCCCATCAAAACTCTCGTCCCACTTAACATCCTCACCTCGGCACTCGGAAGGGATGCGATGTGGGTGGCCGATCGATGGTGATGTGTTGATGATGAAATTCGACAAACATTTTACCAGTTCCCCCCTCGCCGTCCCCTCCGCGCGCCATTCTGGTCGGCCGCGGGGTCGAGGAAGTTTGTTTGCCCAGAGCTAGCTGCTTCCACGGATGCCACGGGCTGCGATGTTTGTCTTGGCTTTTTCGTGTGTTCCCCTGGCCGAAAAATCCTGCCGGTAAAGGTGTCTGCGAACAAGAAGGAAGCTCAGAACGAGTATCGCACCGCGAACGACGTAGCAGTGGAGATCACATCGCAGGATCGCTTAGAAACGCCTAAGTTAATTAACCCGAGAGCCGTTCCACGGGCAGCCAAGCAGTTGGTCAGCTAGAAGAAGGAATCGAGTGATACGTCATGCCGTAAAAAAGGTATGTCTGCGCTCCGTGCCGTTCCGGATGGTTTGGTGATGGAAGGTTTTTGTCTTTTTACGATGTTTTTTGAAGCTGCTCAGGGTGCGCATAACTTAGCAGGGCGGTGTTTACCGCGCCATATCTCGAGGGTTCGATCTTCCCGCTGCCGTTGGTTCGCGATTTTCGCGTTCAACTATAGACTCGGCTGGAAGCGAAATCGTCCATAAGCGCCTTTGCGCTGGCAAAGAGCGATTGGATCATCCTTTGCTAGAAACGGGCAGATTCTTATGTACGATAGGCGAAGATCATCAGCGAGGTCTACGTATACTAGATTTATTCGACCCCAAACCCGCGGGGTCAGTTCCTTAGTAATGACTCTTTCCAAGAGGATTACCTTCATAGGGTCGGGTATTTCCACGACCGGAAGTTTCTGGGGAAATCTAGCGAAATGCTAGCCTTGACCACGCCTGGGCGCTTCCGTCTTTACTTGAATCGAGTGTGGCCATATCGCCTATCCTACGTGCGCTAACTTTGTACGTGGAATAGCCCGAATGACGGGGAAGCGGTGCACCTCCTTGGTGCCGGTTTACGACTCTGACCTCGGTGAACCTTTGTTGAGGAACTAAGCGGACGACTCAACGCTTCGGTGTCTGTCTATTCGCTTCGCCATGGACAACGGGGCGACGTCTCGCGGGAAGTCGTCGGCAGAGACAGAAGGGAGGAAGGCACCGTTTGCATAGACATGGCGGTCCAACGAGGCGAAGGGGTGACGACGCGATTCGTGGTATTGGATTGTGGTCCAGCGAGAGTGGCTCAAATAAACGCGCCATGCTCGTGTCAGCTGGTTTCATGGTATGGTGGTGAAGTTTTTCTACCCAATGCCAAACCATCACGTATCGAGGTCCAAAGCCCTTTTTCCGTTGAAATTTTGGCGCACCAAACGTCACCAGCGGTGGATCGCTACGATCGCGTTCGTCCATGGTGACATGTTTTGGTTTCCGCCACGCTTCCCGGGAAGTTCCCTCGGGCCTTCGTTACTCATTGGAAAGGGTGTCTGGAAAGCCTTAGGGTACGGAGAAACCGTGCGCCCCGGCGAGGTCTAAGTCTGGACAACTCCAAGAAGGTGCGCGATGACGGTCATGTTTTCTTGAGGTGATAACTGGAACCTCCCTTCCGAGTGTTACTTTCGATGTGTGCCTCAGGTAGATTGGTTCTGGTTCGTGGCATGGAAGTTTATTCAAATTGGCTTGCTTTTTAACTCTCATTGGTAAGATACATGGGGAAAATATATAGATAAAACTCATTCATAAATGCCCCTCGACGGGGTTGGTGTCTCCCATCCGTCACCGCTAGCTGAAAGCGACGCAGCGAAAACGCGCACCCAATGTTTGGACGTTCACCGAGGAAAAGGAATGCAAATTAAGCAACTCTCTTTGGGCGCAACTCGCATGGGCTTGTTCGTATAGCCGCTATTTTGGTTGTCTTTTCGCGACACCACCGTGGAAGTCCTATCGGTGGCCGTGTGCGTAGCAATCGCGGAATGAGTACGCAGCGTAAGGAGAGCAACAACACTTTGTCTACTTTATAGCCTTCCTGAGCGATGTCCACCGGCCACTGGAGGGCACGGACGATGTCACGGGGGCACCGGAGGTGGACGCATTAATGTCGTCCGAACCTCTCCCCTCGGAACACCAGCAAGGAGCCACAGCACTCGTGTTTTGGGTTGCATATGGGTTTTACGATGCGAAAAGAAATATGACGCCCCGAAGACAGAAGAGTGAAGCCGAGTCGAGCGATACTCTGTCGGAACGCTATGTCCGGGACATTCACTCCGCGTGTCCCTCGTGCGTTTGGTAACGTCCGTGTTTGGTACAGTGGTGTGGCTAAAAATAGCCATCGAAAGTTTAAACTTTAAACTGCTCAAAATGGCTTATGCATTCTAAGAGAAGAGACCCCCTCCTCGAGTTGGTGGATCTTTCCAACTCCACAAACTTCATCCGCACTATGGCGTGTCCGTGGAAGTGTAAGGCAGGACTACGGGAAACATAAACTCTGACGATATTAATGACCGCATGGTACAAGCTGACCTCGTTGCTTGCTTGTCATCAAAATAAAACCCCCTCCAAACGCGGCTCCTTTCCTCAAAACGGGAAGGATGACGATGATGAGGATTTTCGGAGAAATTGTAATTGTAACAAGCGAACTCGAGCGAATTCCCGCCGCTTTTTTGTTCGGCACGACAGCGTGTGATGATCCTGTGGACGGATCGTGCTGGACAAATGGTAGAGATATTCGAAACCCTTTTCAGTGAAGGGTTTTCTTTATTTATGAACACGAAATAAAGCGTTTCGTACGCAAATAAATGAATGCTTTTCGCTAGGTGAAAGAGAAAAAAGCAAAAAGTTTAATGTTAGTCGATGGTCTTTGACCCCACGGGAAGTTTATTACGTGTGCTTGTATTGCCATACAGGTTAATCAAATCAAACAGAAAGCAAAGATTTGGTTGGTACAGGTAAAAAGATATAAAATGAAAAACTCAAACTGGGAGTTCTTCAATAAGAAGGAGACAATAGGTGTACTCAGTGTAAACAAGCGATTTTTATCATTTTAATCCACTTTGTGTTTGAATAAGGAATTATAAAGATTACACTCATAATAACAATTGAACGTAACAAATTAAATTGTAGCACCTTATTCAAAACGTACCTTCGCGACTATTTCTTTTGACTGATTACGAATCAGAAACAGGCATCGAGCACCATCCTACTTTCAAGGAAAGGACCGAACGGTGAAGCAACCGCCACCGTTCCACACTGACGTACACAATTTAATCATCGCAAACGCAAACAACAAACCTTTATCGGGCCAATGATAACATCGCCGGCATTCCTGCGCCGCTTCCCTGGCATCCATCTTGCGCAATGCTCCTTTTGCCCCACCCCTCCATCCTCCTCTTCCCCGTTCGGCATTAGTTGCTTCGGAGTGGTTTGTTCACTGCTCCGGTCCTCCACTCCTCGGTACCCGGTGAGCGAAGGTTCCTTTTGTACGACCCAGAAAAATATTGAAACAAGTGCCACGGCTCCAACGCTGCGCTGTTTGAGGATACTTTGAAGCGTTAGACAGTACCGGCCATTTTTATTCCCGCTCAGGTTCGTCGAGGGTAGGGGAAGTGCAACTGTAGGGGGGTGAGGACCGCTATTGAAAGTCCGCTAGGCACGGCGCTAGGTTTGCCGTGCTGTGTGTGTGGGTACGTTTGCAATCGCGCTGCGTACGGATTCCTTTCCTTTTCCTCGCTGCTATCGTTCCTCGTGGGGCCTGGAGGCGAAGGTAAAGGCAAACGTGTTTGTCCTCTTATCACCTCTCGGTGGAGCGCTGTATGGTGCGCGCGAGCTGCGGGCCGCGTTCATTTGCGGGTGAAGCGGTGTTGTTGGGCAATCAGAGGAGGCACACACAGTGGCACACACCGGTATGGCACGCGGTGGAAGTCACGGAACAAGATACGGAGGAAGTGTCACCACTCGCGGTACTAAGGAAAAGGGGCTAATGGGGGCCCCACCATTGTGTCCCGGCGTTGTACCGGGCCGGGGTGTGTTGGTGGATGTGTGTGTGTGTGTCGATGTAGATGGGTGCGCGACGAATCGCAAGTGCGTTGAACCTTGAGGATTGGTCGCGACAGGTTGCTGCTCAAATCGTCCGATCGGGTGTTGGCACTAGATGAAGCACTGATGGCACCGACGGCTTCCTTCTATGAAAGGGGTAGCAATCGATCGGGATGAGTTGGAGAGGAGCACCTGGTGTGACAAACAGCAAGCACCCTGGGGCCATTCTCACGGTCGGTGTGCATGTCCGCCGTAATCAGGAGATAAGGACCCGCGCAGGACCAATGATAACAAAAGTATTTCAAGCTAAGTGTAATGCAATTGCTTCCCTCTGGTTCGAAACCTGTGCAATACAAAGGATCATATAAAGGTGTGTTACATTTGGTATACATTGGGTTGTAATATTTTTTATGAAGAAGTACTTTGAATTTTGTAGTCTTAAAAGTTCTGAAATATCTTCTACTTGGCTTTAGTGTACTGACATCTTTGATGTTGGCTCTAACGTAGTCGTTTGTATAATGTATTGTTATATTTTTCCATTAATTGTAAAACTCTTTGTCGTTATACTTATACTTATACTTGTACAATACTTTTCCATTATCAAATACAATTCAAATCCTTAAACCAACAAACGTCTCGTAATGAAACTCGATGCGGCTCAGAACATACGAGGCCTCTGGCTTGAGACCGACCAAAGTCCGGCTGGCTTTCACCCATCCGGGCACCGTTATCGAGTGATCCTGTTCCCGACGGTCCGGTTGGTGGCCTGGTGGTCGCACTTGTGTGGAAATGTGACCGATGGCGGGACCGAACACTATCAGCGCACGGCTCGGCCGATAGGAGTCGAGTGTGCGAGCGAGCATTCGAGATAAGATAACGGACGATCCCGAGTGTTGGTGGTGATGACGATGATGATGAAATTCCTTACCACTGCAGCGGCGCGTCCTCGGGCCAAAAGCCTGGCTCGTGCGTCCCCCATGAGGTCAGAGCTAGGGAGCAGCTTTAATCCTCATGACTTATGACACTGATTGCCGTCGAATGCCGGCTGGCTGGGATCCCTCGGGCCACACTTAAAGCCGTAGGACACTGGGTTCGCAAATTTGGAGGATGTGCAACCGTTTCAGAAGAAGAAGTTCACAGAATACCCTCCAGCCATTGGTATACACTATTTTGCATAAGTACACTGTACCATTCGTGCACAGATTGGTAGTCCAGTTTCGTTTCGCCTTGCGGGCACGTTGTCTTATCTACCGTCTTTTGATCAGACGTACTTCGCAACCCTAACAGCGCACGTCTCTTGATATGACCATCTCAAACTCTTCCTGGTGGCACCCCATCGACGCAATGATTGTTCAGCGAGCGGTGATTGTTATCTACGGTGTAGGTATTCTGAGTCCTAGCTATTGCGAAACCGATGACTCGTACCGTCAATATATTTGGAGACTTCCCTACCGAGGTGTCCGGTATTTGATGAATTGGTTTTACAAAATACGATTATTGAAGATATCCTTAAGTTCGAGTATTTGTTCCAACCTTAAGTAATCCAACTTTGTCCGAATGAGTTTTATTTCTAGTGCTTCAAAATATCTCCAGAATGGAGGTAGGTGGCAGATCCTATATCCGTTAGTTGGGACTTTAAGGTAAACCGGAGTTTGTTGAGTTGGTATGTCGCCTAGCCAAACCTAGGTATTCTGTGATATTTACACTGGCGCGTTAAAAGTAGGACACCTAGCCTACGGCCAGCACATGGACTACCAGAGAGAGAGAGAGAGAAAGAGAGAGAGAGAGAGAAAGAGAACAAGAAAGAAGATGCACGCACTTGCAGGGGGACTAGAACTAGGAAGGTTATAAAATACGCAAGGAAAAGTCAAACGCGCTGCGTAAGGCGAAACTTGTCGCCAGACTCGTCCCAGTTCCAGCTCGCCGCAATGTTGCTCTACCCCTACCGCTCCCACCCTCCCTCCGCTCCCGTCCCGGTGTGTCTTGTTTGTGCTCCTTCGAGTCAGCAGGAGCATTGGAGCGTGTCAACAGAAAGCCAGAGATAGGCAGAAGGCGGACGCAGCAGGGAAGGGCACGGGCAGAGTGGCCACGATAAAAAGGCAGCGGAGAAAAAAAGTAACCAAAATTGAGGTTACGTTGCCCGCAGTTATCCAAATAAAGGAAGCTCGCGTTGCTGCCGCGTTGCCCTGCGGACGAAGGTGTCGCCGTTAGTTCCGTCGTCGACTCTTCCGAGCGGGTGGGTGCGCGGGTAAGGTGTGCCGCGGTGCCGGTGGAGGTGCAGGCGGTACACACATCTGGCCCGGGCCACGCAGTCGCACACCGGCACACCCATCGATACCGTACCGTAGGCACATTTACATATCTCTTGCTGGATCCACTTGTTGTACGTTCCTGCAAACGCGAGAGTCACTTCCTCGCCGCGACCCTTGCGCAATTCGTCCTCCGCAACCAGTTAGTACCTGCACAACCAACCCCCCCATTTGCCTTATCCTTCCCTGCCCCGGCCGCCAGCGCTAGCGTCTTCTTTGCCGTCGTACACAACCGGCAAGGGCAAATCGGCAAGAGAGCGTACCGGTAGTGTCATCCTCAGCCAGTCTAGTTTGTCTTTCGCGGGCTGAAGTTGAATTGTCGGGCACGTCATTAAGGCAGGCAAGAAGGAGAGGTTCGCTATCTGTTCTGGTGCGCCCGAGGGAAAGAGGGAGAAGGAAAGTCTGCCAAAGGCATTTGTGAGGCGAATGTAGAATGAAGTGCAGTGCTCCACCGGAAGGGCACGGTAAGGAACCGTGGGAAGAGGTTCGGACTAGGGGGCTCGGTGGAGGGGTGGCAAGGAGCAACATAGACAACTAAACACACAAACACTTGTACACTCTCTCTCGCTGCTCGTTTTTTTTTTGTCAGGGAGTTCTCCATCCCAAGTCGCAAGAGGGAACAACATGGCGCATTTTACTTCCGTCTACTACTGCGCATTTTGCGAACCGAATCCCGGAGGATTAAATCATCGATCGGGATAGGGATCGTACGATTAATTATGGCTGCAAGTGGAGTACGTGTGACGATGTTTATTTTAAGCTGTATGTGTGTGTGCGTCGGTGTTTCATGTGACCGGCGTTGTTTATGAGAAGCGCGGAATTACGATGATTTTCTTATTTGTTTAGTTTAATTGCCTCCATGCGGGCCGTGCGGTTTGCTGAGACTGTCATTAAGATCCGCGATGCAACCCCACCTAACCCCAAGCCGTCAAGGATGGTGAGAGCTAGTGAGATTAAGAGCGAGAGAGACAGAGATAGAGAGAGAGAGAGAGAGGGAGAGAGTGACCACTCGGGAAGGAACCTCTAGAACAGCGAGCCATAGACACCCCCACGGGACTTGTTGGAAGCGTTGAAATGTGGCCTCGCGTTCGATTATGTAATCTTGCGGCTCCACTTGTTGCTTCCCGATACCCACACACACACACACACACACACCTAGTCCGCGACTACACACCCACGCGACGCTGTATAGAATCTGCTGCCTACCGCTTCATCATCATCATCATTATCTTCGCCACCATTGAAACCGGCCTTTGAGTACGCGAACTCCAGAACGCGAATGTTCTGATGTACACAGTCGCGGCTTCTCTCGCACACACTTGACACGTTCCGCGAACCGCTCGAAGGGCGGCTGTGTGCGGGTCGTTATGCAACAGTCCGCGGTACCAACGCTGTGGCTTCCGACGATCGCGAGCCGATTGTGCGTGTAAATGTGCCGCGCGTTTACTCCGTGGCGGCTCCACCACGAAAAAGGCGCTGCTTCTTACGAGTGGCGTAGAGAGGGGGTGGTTTTGTGTGCGTTTGGGGGCATATTGCACCCCCTTTTTCCGTAGTGGTTTTTAAGACCGATGAAAGGAGTTGGAGGTATCGTTCTTCTTGGGCTATTAATTTCTTCCTTATGCTGGTGTGTTTATTAATTCATTCCTCACGCTTCTTTGAGCTTCTGTTGATTTTGCTTCTATCACTTACCCTCTTGCCAAGCGGTTCAGAATGGGAAAGTGACGAGAGATGTGCTGTATAATTATGACACGGCGACAGTTATCTTAAATTGTTATGTGAGTTTAAATTCTAACAAAACCCAATTATGAAATGAGTTTAAAAGATTATTGTGCTTTTTCATCGAAGCATCAGAATTTGAGTTGTGTCTTATAAAACTTTCGGCAAGATTCATGCATATGAATTCTTCACTCAAGATTCATGAATATTTGTAGAATCGAATCTCAAAACATTGATGAATCTTTCCAAAATTTCCTGAATCTTTATGAATCTTAATGATTCTTTTTTTGTGCAGGAGTATGCAAGGATGTAGCGACAAAAAAAAACTTTAAAAAGCCATTATCATTCTTTGGGATTCAAAGATTCGTGATTCTTCGAATCGAATCGAGAAGAATCATTCAAGCTCATGAATCTTATTCTGAATCACTAAGTTCTTATCAGATGTTTTGTTTGCTTCTTTTTTCCAATTCCATCTAAACACTCTTATTTGAAACTAGAAAACTAATTGAAATGTTCAGCAGTTCTTGTTTGTTTTACATTGTTTTTGATATGTTTATTGAGTTACTGCCATTTACAAAATGTCTTGTAATTTCAAAATAATTCTGTTTGTCCTCCTTACTGATTCTCTTTTAACCTTTTCCTCAAGGATAATGGAAGTAATGTGTATAATTTCTTCTTTCCCGAATACACCTTCTTGTTTGCCCCTTTTGGAGCGAGCCGTTACCATTCCATGCCGCGTCCTACTCCAACATCGTCCTATCCACGCTCCTGCCTCATCATTATCCTGGAGGAAAGAGCCACATCGAGAAGAAAGAAAATGAAAATGGTCCTCAATCCTTTCACTGTCGCGTCCGGGGGTGAAAGGGAACGGCAGTCAGCGGTTTGGGGAGTCCACACCGGAAAGGAACGGCGAAGAATCGAACCGGAGGAAGACAAACAATTCGAAACAAAATAACACGAATGTCGTTCGAGGACTTTTGACGATCCAATCGCAGCATCGCTCCGGCGTCGGAGCAGGTTTATGGTTCGGGAAACCGTCAGGAGAATGCCGGGCAAAAGGGCAACGGGCGTCGTGACGGACAAGGAAGAACGGAGCCAAAAGTTCGTTACGAAAGGTTTCCTTTTGAATGTGTTTTTTTATATTGGTGTGTCGCTCCGTTCCACAAAGTATGCATATATCCCTTTCGTCTCGCGCGGGAGCGACGGGAAGGAGGAAAACCGATCCGACGCGGATCCAAAACCGGCTCCGCGCGAAGGCTTTGCGTGCGTCAAGGATTGGTGTGTTTACCGTCGCTGCCAGGGCACGCCGTCGTGGAGTCGTTGTGGCAGGATCTGTTTGAATTCCTTTCAAATAAAAAAAAACCCTAACGATCTTCCAGCGCTTCCTTGCACTGTGGTTTCGGCTTCGGTGATTGATGAAGCGGCGAAAGGATTCGTTGTGACGAGCGATGCACGAATTCCTTTTGTTTCCCCATACATCTAAGGACTAACGTCGTAGGACTTATTCTGTTTTACTCGTTTCGTTCGAAGGGAAACCGTTTGGGGTTGGAAAAGTTAAATAAACATATTTTATCGGACCACTGGAGCCTTGAGACACCGAAGCGAACTCGGTCCGTATCCTGCAGGTGTGTGGAGACCGGAGAGCCGGTTTTGCTCCGTGTTTGCTTCTCGGGCGACGCAACCCGATGTGAAGGACTTGAGCAGCGTGATTCGGTAGAACCCGTTCGGTCATTCCTAGAAACAGGTTTCCTTGCGCCGTCCGAGGCTAGTTCCGAGCGGATCCCCAAAACCGGTTCTTCGATGGGATCCGGGCGTGTGTGAAGAAAAATCAAGGATAAACGGAATAGTCAACCTGTATTCAGATTTTTGTTTTCGTTTCGTCCCGGTTGAGAAGGAATAGTCAAGAATTTGCTGGACTTCTTTACTCTGCTTTGGTAATCACATGTAAATCAAGACTAAACAGAAATGTTTCGGTTTGAAATGAAATGATCGTAATTTGTATGACAAAAGTAATTTCTAAATAATATATCGTGAAATATCATGAAAGTATGCACAAGTGATTCAGAATGGCTAAAATGATTGAACATAAAATATAACCAAATTGTAATGAAAGATCACACAGAAAAGGCACATGTACGGTTGAACAGAATTGAACAAAAGGGCACTGGTAAGTACGAGACATAATTCGTCTGAGTCATGCCGGCCTTCCCTGCAGAGCATTCCTCGCTGGGTCTCCTTCCCCTGTGGTCTAAATAAAGGATGGTCGCTTCTTTAAAAGGATGGCATCCAAAGTGCCGACCACGCGAAAATGTGAAAGCGCCAAACGGGGAGCACCCGATCCGGTGTCCTCCCAGATGTGTCTCCCACTCGTGCCCTGCCTTGTCGAGTCAGAAAATCCTGTTTACCCTTTTTCCCATTCCCCGCTTCTTTCGTCCTTTTTTATGGTGCCTTCCGCCCAGATCCGGCCTCAGCATCCCTTCTGGTTCCTTTTGGCTTCTGCCTCCTACCCAAAAGTGACGAAGAACCTCCGAACGCTCCTTTTCGTTCGGAGGTTCTCTTTTTTGTTGTCCCGCAGCTTCAGGTTCCTTTCGCCGCTGCAGTGGTGGTGTTTTATTTTCCCTTGGCATTGTTTATTGCTTCTTGCGCTGCTCGGATTCGTCGTGCGCGTCGCTGGTGCTCATCATAAAAGCCAACCGTACCGTGCGAGCCGACGGAAGAAGGGTTTTGGCTTCGAGGGAGGGAAAACAATAATGCCTTGCCCTGGCGTCGAACCGTGGCATCTCGTACCTTCCCCCTCGCCCACATCCCCCGGACCGACGGCATCTCACACACAAGGCGACACAAGCCAGAAAGTCAGTGACCTTATCCTTGAGCGTTTCCTTCGTCGTTCACGTGCAGCCGTGGCCGCGAAGATCCTGCGAAGGTTTCTTGTTGTTCGCTTTCTGTGTGAGTGTCGCTTTGTTTCGCCCTCCGTTTGGTGCCCTGCCCACCACATTCGCCCCCTTTTCTCCGTGGAGCCGCGAGGATCGTTCACAAAAGGGCTGCTTGCTTAAGACGAACAGCAACAGAAAAAAGGGAACCTTTTGAATGCCAGCGAAGATCGGGCAGATCGGTTCGAGGATCGTCGCTAGCGTTGGGCGCTAAAAACCGGTCTTTTCCCGGGAGTTCAGGAGCAAAACACACGGCGCAGGGCCGGGGCAGTGTGGCAGGAATCTCGGCGGTGGTGGTGATTTCATGCCCGGCTTTCGTTTCCTCCGCTCGTTAGGAGCGTCGGTAAATCAGGATTTTTAAACTCAAGCGCAGGAACGCAGGCGAGCAAACGGCTTCACACCGAGGGAGGATCCTTGTCGCAAACGTCTTGTGGAAGTGAAGCCAATTTTGAAAGCTATTTTTAAATTTCGTTGAAATGTGACGTGTCAACGTGGGAAGGATCCTTGGGAGGAAACGCAGAGGCATTTGAAAAACTGACGTGAATAATCAATGGTATCTGAGCCAACGCAAGAACGCATGGGATAATGGTTGATAATTACCTGTTTATTAATCAATTTTGGAAGCGTAAGTTTTCCTTACAGTTTAGTTTAGTTGAGAATATTACTTAAGGGAAATTTTTTGTTAAACGAGATCCGGTTCTTGTGCTGTATTTTATAACTTGAAACTTCTTTTTGACTTTCAAAATCGTTGATTAAAGCTTTGAAAAAACCCCTATAGATGGATGGATGGATCCAATGAAAATCCCCAAATTTTCAAACTAAACATTGCACACCCTGATTACCCGCCAGCGCCACTCAAAATGCGTGACTTGGGTAAACCAGTTAAGTTTAATTTAAAGTTAAAATAATTAACAACAGAATTTTAGAAAAAGTAGTATCTCGTTATTGAGAATCAATTATTTAAATGTTATAAGGTAACGCATGAATAACTTTTAATTTTTATTTTTAAATTTAAATAATTCCTTACCGAAAAGTAAACTTTACAACTAATAAGCCTACTTGGAAACGACTGCTTAAAGTATAAAAATATTTACCCAAGTAAACCGAAGAAACATCCATGTCGTAAAGTCGTAACATCGAGCAAAGAAACGTAGCGAGAAAACTGAACCGGACTCGGACGAGAAATGAAAAGAGAAAAATCACCCGAGAAAATCTAACGTCATAATTGTTATTATTTGTTTTCCTGCCCAGCATCGTGGCTAGGAACTAGGGAGAAACGCTAGAACCACAACACTTTGCGCGAGCCACCGAACCATCCATCCTTTCCCTAGTCTGCGCGAGATGCTTGCTCAGGTGGAAACGAACACCTGACCGAGGGCGAAAGAGAGAGAGACCGACAGAGAGAGAAAGGGAAGAGAAAAAATACTCGATACGGTAGAGAACATCCCGAGAACTTCCCGGGCCACCCGAATTTCTAGGAGGGTTCTACGACCCTTTTCTCGACGCTAGAACGTGAAGATCATCATTCCTGGCGTTTTGGTGGAAATGATGGAGGAGCTCGCGCACACTCACATGCACCCCTACCACAAGAAAACCATGGGAACGGGTGCCATAAGGGTGCTGCTTCTTCTAGGGTCTTAGTCCCCACTTTCGTTAGACGCACACACACACACACCGTATCCAGGGTTGTTAAGATTTCGACCGCGCGTAGGATGCCCCTTTTTTGTGTGAGGGAATGCCTATTCAGGGTTGGTTTTCTTCCTTCCAGAGTTGTCTAGGCGGGATCGAACCTTAAACGGGGACCGCAAAAGGTGAATGAACCGTCGTTGGTCGGGAAATTCTGAGCTGAAAAATGAAAGCTGCAGCGCATGGTGAGGTGAGTCCCTGTTTTTTTTTCGTCACCATCCAATCCTTGGTGAGGACTAGGACAATCGATTTCTCGGCCGGTAAGGTCCAGGCGGGAACGAAAAACAAACTTCGAACGGCAGGGTTTCTCCGAACCCGCTTCCTCGGGAAGCCTTCTCATATGGCTCGTGTCAATGTGGATGACGACAGCTTTTTTTTCCCCAAATTTTTCAATGTTAAACAAAACTCTTTTAAGGCATTTGGGCGGTGAAATCTGAGTCTTCAGGCGTCCTCGCCGGGTTATGGCGAGTGTCCTTCACCTGTTCCGCCGGTGGATATCCACCGTGTATTGCGTGATTGGTAACAAATCGACGACGGTTCGATCATATTTCATCGGTGTTCAGTTTCGATTGAGTGGGAAATACTCAACAAAATGTTAGGGTGGTACCTTCAAGTTTAGGCAGTCAACTTCTTACGACTTTTATTTATCTTGTACACATGTTATGTTATTAAATGATTGTTTTATCTAAAATTAGTTTATTTATTGTCGCTGATGAAGAGGTTAGGCTTTCTAAGGCTCCATAGATCGATTTTTACTATCCTGTTTTTTATTCTACTTCAATCGCATATGAACTTCAAGCTTAAAAAAATGGTAAAGGTAGGATTAGTTAAAATCCCATGCTCCTTAACGTTACTCTCTTGCCTTCATGGTCCTCAGTCCTTTGCACAATTGGCTATCGTTGTTTCCACTATTTACACTGTTTATCTTTCCTATTCCATTTCCATCTCCATCTACTTGCGTTGCCTTTTTTCCTTGAAACTGTTGAACGTTACAAAACATAACAACCCCAGCGGCGGAAAGAAAACCCCCATAAAAAAGCTCATTTCGTTGCGCAATTGCTAAAGTGGTGGGGAAAAAAAGGAAAAACGCTTCCAAACCAACAAACACTTACCAACACCAGCGCCACCAGATCGTCGACATCCATGGTCCGCTACGAAAACCTAGCCGCGCGATAGAAAGCAATCCAAACTGAACGCCCAGCTAGCTCCTTCAGGCGTCCTACTTCTCGTACATAGATCGGATTCTTTTTCGGCCACTCCGGAGCGCGTTCCCGGGTTGATGCGCCGCTGGAACGAGCCTGCGATGCTGCCAGGAGCATATCCACTACAGGAAAACAGGATTGATGAAAGCTACGCCGAGGAATGAAGGATGGAAGGAAATAGGCTTTGAAGCAGTTGGAGCGAGTAACGACTCTTCGCGCGGCCACAATCTTCACTCAATCCGGTCGTCTTCCTTTTGGGGGCTGGGGTTTGGGGCTCGCTTGGGGGAACCTATTCGCGGTGGATAGGCTTCGTGTGTACAGTTTTAGTTGTTTGTTTCCTTTCGCTGCGATCCATCTCTTTCCCTTGTTCCCTTTTCTCTTCGCGTAGTGCCGCTCGTAGTCCTAGGTTTGGTGCTTTTATTTTGCTTCCCCGCGAGCGCTAGTCTGAATCGGAATGATCTTTTTCTCATCCTACCTATATTGTTTATTTTTATTACTTTGAGTTATCTCCTTTTTTCCAGTGGCTCTCTTCAAATTGTGAAGTTCCTTTCATTTTCTCTTTCTTTTTCGCTCGGGAGGTAATACATTTCTCAAACATTTCTTGTATTTGTTTACCTATCTGAAGCACGTAGTTTATCCTTGGTGAGGGCTATGCTGGACATTTCCAAGTCCCCAATAGTAACAATTTATTTTCACTTGTTTTATTCAAAGTTTTGTTTCCATTGTCTTCTCTCTATCATCAGTTTAATTTGTTTTATACTTTCCAAACCTTGTGTTTTGTGCTATTTTGCTTCGGTTTTCTTGTGTTCTTCGTTTCCATCTAATCTTTCCATTCTCACGACAACTGTTCCTAACTTTGGCCAGCAGCGGCCCCCCCGGAAGAGTGTGTGCTTCTCTACTTCTAAATTCGTTTTGCTGCTGGCGGACAGGAAGAAATAACCATCCTACCACCCAACGCCGAGGAAGAAAAAAGGGCGTCCCGGGTGAAGAAAATGTGGCTTTCTGCTTTTTGTAGTCAGATTTGCTTCCCTACGAAAACGATCTCCCCCCCCCCCCCTTCCCTCATCCCCATCCGTTCCGGTTCGTTCACTAACATCCGTTTACTTCATAGAGCTCTGCTCATGTGCTTCCTAGTGTTGCTGCTTTTGGTTTTCCATCTGCCTTCTTTCTCGTTCGCTTTCGTTTGCTCGAATGGTATCCTACTGACGAACGGATGAACTGCTCCAACGGAGCTGGTGTTGCATTAATATGTCAGGAAGCAGCAAACTCCAAAATTGGTCACGATCGACATTTGTGGGATCTAAGAAGGCGGCGAGAGTGGAGAATAAGTTTGGACGAAGCATAGAGTGTTAGAGGCAGTAAGTTTTCTAGCAATATGCCTTGCTTATATTAATTCAAAACTTCGTTCTTTGGCTCGGACGTTGATTTAAAGTTGCTGTTAACAGGAAGATGGAGCAAATAAAACGGTTTTGAAACGAACATTCGATCTCAATCACTCCTTTTGGCCAACGTTTGCCTGGGAACGTTGCTTGCGAATAAGAAAACTAGTCCGCCATCGCGCCTAGGTGAACGCGTCGCGATGGGATCCGTTCCCACACAGCGACAGTGCGCCGTCAGGCTCGTGGAGGCGCAAGCCCACAAGCTGCATTCCACCACCAGCAACAGCACACCAGTGCAATTCGGTTCTCACAAATGCCAGCGTGCTTCGAAAAACGGAAACCAGCATCGGCAAACGCGGGCCCGCAAAGGCCGCAGCCTTTCTAATGCTCTCCGGCACGATCATGGCTAGACCGATGTGTGCGTGTGCCCCATAGGAGCAAGAAGGGGATTGCAGGGGAGGGAGCATGATGGTCTATGCGCCGGGCGCAACAAGGGCGGGGTGGGACCGGCAGAAAAAGGGTACATGAACTTTAATAAGGTCATACCGTGGGGCTCCTGGGCGCACGTTGGTGTGAGTTGGGTCGGTTTTTCGTCGGGTTGGATGGTTCTGCTTTCTTGTTGGCTTCTTTTTTCCCTCTGCTTCTTCCTCATTGCGCTTTTCATGTTTTGCTCGGCCACTGCCATTGCCAAACAATCCTCCAAGTGTCCTCATTGAAACACCATTTTTCTCTCCTCCTTCCCCTTCTCACCCTCTTCATTTTCCACCCATTTATAGCAGAGTTCCTTCTCTCGCTCGGTGCGTTTCTGCTACGAAGCAAAAAAGATCTCTTTTCCCTTTCGTTTTTTTTCATCCCCCCCCCACAGACTCGATCGAACCCTTTGCTTCAGTGATGGTTCAGATTTTCCAGTCGTTTTTTTTATTTTGTTTTCCTTTTGCCGCTCCGCTGCTCTATTTGATGCCAATGTTCGGGTAGCGTTTTCGTGGCGCGGGTTTTATGGGAACCATTTTTAATTTCCACTTAGTTCCACTTTCCAGAAATTTGTTTCGAAAAACTATGCGGCCACCGTACAGGGAAGGGAGGGTTGCCCGCAGGGTTCGAGTCCCTGCAATGAAAAACAGTTGTTGCAAATTTAAGTATAATATGAAAGCTTTACGTTTTCGATGACTGGAGATTGAGATATAAGGGAAGAGCGTGAAACGACAAATATATCTAAAGAAAATATTTTTCTCTCAACATAAAGGCAAATTTAACGTAACCGTAACTCTGGAACGATTGAGTTACTTTTTCTACTTGTTGTAAAAGTTCAGTTTGTTGCTTCATAAAGTCTTGCTACATCATTTTAAACCATAAGCAATTGCTGCAACAGAAAACTTGCTATTGCAAAATGGCTTGTTTTCAGACTTCCGAAGTGTTGACAAAACACAATCGATCGTACCGTAGTTACAATTAGCTAGAACTTGTTCTTATCGTTCGTGGCCTAAATTTTTTTATCAGTTTTTCTATTGAAACCTACCGGTCACCGAACAATGGAAAAAAATCAACCATGGCTGAACAAATCCTTCGCCAAGGTGACGGGCGGCTGTCAGCGTTTACCAATTGCATCAAATTACGGTCCAAACACCATCACGAGTGCGTGCAAGTGTCGTTCGATTCCAATCCGTCATCCTTCGTCCGCTGGCAGGGGGTAAGAGTAAAACAGAAAGACCACAAAAAAAAATAACAACTAGAAACACTCACACACATCAGAGAAAACAAACGGAAAACAAACAGGCAACACTTGTCGCGGCGCGCCGTTCAAGCCGGGCCAGCCAGCTAACCCGGCCAGGCACATAAAATAATAATATCGTCTCACATCGGGGCAAACATAAACCACGTTGCATCATCCGCGGAGTATGCTGGACCGGCGAGCATGAGGGGTTGTAGAAAAGAGCAAACCGATCGAGCGCAACGCTGAGGTGAAGAAAAGATATGAAAAATAAAAATGAATCGAAAAAACGGCTCCGGCTTCTGTTTACATTTGTTCGCCACCTTGTATTTTTTGTTTCCATCTTAAAATGTGTGAAGAAATTCATATCGGTTATTTCTATTGCCTTTCCAGTTCGCCTTTTTTTTTTTCTTTTATTACGCCGTTCGCCAACCACTCGCTCAGGGATGCTGTACGTGATCCGCGCTTGATCTCGTTTACGTTCTCATCTCAAATGCTCGGTCGCACCTTCACTCTTTCGTCCTAGCATCTCACCGACTCTTTTACCCATTCGGTGAACGCTGCAGGCACCTGTACCAACATCAGCCGAGATGGGATGAACAAAAGATGACTCCCGTGAACGCGGCAGATGAACTCAGGTGCGTTTTGGTCCGTTTGGGTTTATTGGCTCAACCGTCGGACCCCAAAATCGATGGTTGTAAAAAAATGATTCCATCCGATATTGATACCTTTTCTTAACTCCTTTTTTCTTGGATATTCGATCTCTGATCTTCCCTCGTCGCTCTTTCTTTCTCTCTCTCTCTTGCTTCTTCAGCATCTTCAGCGTATTTCAAGATCGCGCGTTTGTTGATTTTTGTTTTGGCTCCTTCTATTTGTTTCCGTACCGGTTTTCGGGCTGCTCCAATCCAACCATAGCGCACACGGCCCGGTTAGAGGAGGTTCGATGGCTAAAGTTTCGTGAAAAAGGCTGTTTGTTCTTGTCATGCTTCTTAGCAACTTTGTGTGTTTCGCGAGATTCCTTCATCCTAAAAAAAACCTAACCCCATCCTTTGCACCTGTAGCGTTGGGCAGTGGTGTTTTTCGAGTGGTGTCCGGTGGTCATTAATTAATGCCCCTTCCCAGAAGACAGATAAAATTATGATCGATGGTTTTATAGCCTGCCCAATAGTTTATCTAGGATCTAGATGACATAGTCCTGAATTATAAAATTTTTCCGAAGGAGTGGTTCTTGGCAGGACGATAGAAATTGGCTGAGCTATACGCTACAGTGTTCCAGCACTCCTGGGAACGATGAATTCGGATGTCAATGGCTCATTTTGCGGCTTGTTACGCCGCGATGTGTTCCTAAGTCATTTTTTTTCTACTGCCAGAGTTAATTACTAGTCCAGCGTGTTTCTAACGTTCTTTGGGACGCGCATATTCGTCGTTCTGCGTAAGACAGAATGGATGAAGCTTAAATAGTACCTTTCTAGCTTGTTCTAGGCAGGTGTTTGAGAAGGGTTTTAAGTTCGCAAAGGAAGTAAGCTTCTGCTCGCACTTGGGAGGGTCCGGGAAAGGATAAGCTATCTACCCATCGACAGGTTGTCTGGTAGATCCTTGTTTTTGCCCGACTTGTGTTATTTTAATGTGAAGTGTTGCTTGGAGGTTTGAGAAGCCTCATTTGTCATTAGACAACTAGAAAAAGGGTTGTTTTTCGATTTTGATCATGTTTTCTTAGCTTTTTTGCCCAAGGATAACAAAATGTTGACGGCCGTTTATGGCCACCGAAACTATTGTTTGAAATGAACCTGCTGTGAAAGATATCCTGATGCCATCGTAGGAATAGCAAGGTGTAGTTTAGAATGTAAATCATTGATGTGTATGGCGTCCTTTAGAATAATTTGTGGCGCTAGATTAGAGTTCTAAGCAGGTGTCATATTTTAATTGGTATTATTTGTAAAAACACCTTCAACTTTTGCCCATGAAATAATGAGTTGAGTGATGTTGAAGATGAATGAACTTGTTTGTTTACGCAGTATTAATATACCAGTTTGTAATTTTTTGTCTGTCTAGTTCATGACAAAGGACTTCTTTGGAAAATATTTCACACAAAGATGTATCGTGTTTCGAAACATTTTCGATTGTAAAAACACGGATGGTGTGTCCTACAATAAAGTTTTAATGCTCCATTGTCATTCAAATGGACGAAACCTGTACTGGTGTGGGTCTTTTTACTTTTTGGATCCACCATAAACGTGGACGATCGGGGCTGAATTCCGGCGAGGATTAACTGCTGATAGTTCACCGAGCGCACAAAAGGAATGATTCATTTTATGACCTGCGCACGATCGGGCCTTTCCATAATTGTTTATCGGGCGGCAAGAGCTGGAGCCGAGTTTGGGGCACAAACTGCGTAGAGAAATCCTAACAACGCAGAAAGACTACGCGCTCGTTCGAGACGCAAATCCTAGTCGGTTTGGGTTGTTTATGTGTCGCTTTCCCGCCGTTGATTCTAGCGAGGGCGTTTAGTGTCCGATTACGGCTCCGATTTGGGTGTGTTTGTGCCAGGGGTTCCGGACTGACAGCCTTGAGGTAGCAGTTTGTGCGTAATATTTTAAAAAAATATACAACCCACAAAAAGTCGTACTGAAGTGTAAGATATAAAAGATGCTGTTCCGCGAGCAGTATGAACCTAAGCATTGCTTAAAAACAAACTCTGTTTGTAGTATTAAGGCATTAGGAAGAGGCTGAATTGGGTTGGTGAGGTTTAAAATAAATTCATAAAATTTTGAGGTTGAAATTGAGATCACAGTAAATTTTTAAAATGAATACTCTGTTGAAATGAAATCGTTTGAGAGCAACGCCATCGCAGTGTCTAGTAAATTTATAAAATTTCTATTTAAGTGCCTCTTATGTCTGAAGACACGAGCTCCCGAAGGAAGACCAAGATCCGTAATACACACGCAAATCCTCCCCGATTGCCGCAGATCACCTCAAGGGAAATCGAGTCGTCGAACCAAAAACACCAAAACACTCAAATCAAAAGACGGGAGGATACGATCGCGGGGACTCGTGCCCACGGGGTCAACAATTCCTTTACGATCCGATGCGAGAGAGGGAGAAAGGGAGAGAGAACGGGTGGGTGGAACGTGGGGGCAAAGAAATAGAAATAGAAAAGAAACACGCTTCCTTCTTCACGGAGGTCCCCACACGAACGAAAGCCAGCCAGTACCGTTAGGAGCGAACGAAGATGATGGTACGTTTCGCCCGGTTTGATTTCTCCTCCGTAGGGAGGGTGGATGATCGCTTCGGGAGTCGGTATCGGCTTCCCTTTGGTGGAAAGGGGGTGGTGGAGTTAGAAAATAGGAAGGAAAAAAAACGAAGCAAATACCGATGAGGATGCTCAGCATGGCCTCCTTTTTGATTCCTGCTCGTCGCACTCGCTGCCCCGTTGGCCATTTGACCATTAATTTCGGGATTTCGTGACTTGGGATCCTTGCGCGCGCGCGTGCCTTTCGGCATCGACCATCGAAAGTCGCACGTCGCAAGGCTAAGGGCTTCGGCTGCGATATGAATGTCCGAGGCAACGTGATCGTGATCATACTTTGAATGCCGGATCGATTGGGAAATTAATCGTTCGGGAGAAGAAACTATGGCTTAAAATAGTCCCATGTTTCTACTAAAGGGCTACAATGGAGACCCTTCTGAAAGCTTGGGAGGCAAGAAAGGAATGCTCGGTTTATAGCTAATGCCTTTGACTGAATTTATAATTTCAAAACTTCGTAAATTTCGACGCACAAATCCTTTAGTTTAGGCTCGTATAAAAACCGCACTTGTTTCCATTTTTTTTCTACTTCCACATGAAAATCCCATACACTTCGAGCTAGGAAAACGACATCACTCAACAACCTCAGCTGCCCGACGGGGTCTACGACCAAAGAAAGCGATACTTCCTGTGTGCTGTTTCCAATTTTACGAAAAATTTCCCATCGCCTTTGCATCGCCCAACGAAACCATCTGTTTTTCCACTTGAGCGACCGATCGCAGAGAGAGATCGGGCGCAATTTGGCCCGAAAGGGGTTGTTTTTTTCGTGTTCGGGCCGGCCGGCACGTTTCCTTGGGAATTTTCCGACGAACGATGCGAAGATCGAACTCAAATGCCCTGGCGGGATCGGAAATGTAGGGTAACGAAGGGGGGAGAAATGGCTTTGCTTTTCTTGACGATGCGAGAAGCGGTTCCGATCCGTGAGTGTTGCATGTGGTGCGACACATGGATTACTGTCGGCAGATAACCGCTTTGGTTGAATTTTACTTTTATTTGAACAAAATGGTTTCTTTCTTCTTTGGTGTCTAGTCATATTGATTTGTAGGGAAATGGTTTTTTTTCTAGAAGTTGTAATGTTTGAAGAAATTACGTAGAATCCATAATATGTAAAGACAAGCATTGTAGCACAAGCAAAGTAATTCATTATGTTGACAACTAATTTAACTCTTATTTTCATAGATAGAGCTAATAATTCTTTCCAAATAAAATATCTCTGTTCAATTGAAATATGTAAGGGTTTTACTTTTAAACTACTTTACAGCCTTAAGTTTTCGGGCTATAATACTAGTTTTTCACTCACTCCGGTTGTTCTTCGTGATTGATTTCTTTCACTTTTGATTGCTTTCTATTTTACATCTTGTTTGCTACTTAATTAACTTTAAAATTAAGTTATTTTCTATTGTTATAACGTGACTAGTGAGCAAATGACTGTTTCGCTCATTACTGAACTACATATCAATTAAGAACAACTAAAGGCATTTCAATGCACACAAAATCCGGGCACTTTCTAACTGCGACGCAAACTCACTTGAGTCGGCCATCCAGGCGCAGGTACCAGCAGATGCGTCAACCAGCATGGCCAGGACCCGATTCCCCTTCCGAGACACGCATTTAAAGGGACCGACAATTAGGATGGCGGCTGCGGGTCGTCAGGACACACAGTTTTGCAGAGGGTGGCAAACATGGACGGTTCTTCCCCGAGGGTTACGAAACAGCTGAGAACAGCAGGAAAGGAAGCGTGGGTTTTTTTTCCCCCATAGGGCAGGAAGTCATCTGCTTTCCTCGTCCGACGACGATGAGGGCATTTAAATGCCATTCCATTCGATTTAGGGCCGCCATTCGGTACTTCCCCGGTGTATGGGTATTTAAACTTGGACGCGTCTGGCTGGTCTGGTGGGATTTGAATGGATTTCAAAGGAGGGATGAGATTTTGTGTAACATCCCGACACGAACGAGCGCACTAACCTTTTGGAGGTCTGGAGTCTTGTGAGGATTTTGAAGGCACTCTGCTAAATTTAGAATACATCCTGCGCATCCGGTGCCACATGGCCAGCTGGTGTGGAGGTCGTTGACTGATGCAAACGACGTATGCACTTTTAAAAGGGACTCATTCTAGCCTCCTTAGGTATCAGCTGTAACTTAAAGGCAAAATCTAAAGAAGGACAACATTTGTTACGAAGGTAAGGCATAGATTTCATATCTCCCTAATTATGTTGTTTGTAAGTAATGGTTTTCTGTCGGAAATTGAATCATACAGAGACAGATTTGTTAAGTATTTCTATAACTTCTATTTATATCTGTATCTTAAGTATTTATCTAAAGGTACTGTAAGCTTCTAAACAGGTGAACTTAATGGTTCAAGACATCGTCGAAGTAATTCCGATCAAGCAAAGGCTTTTTTGTCCAGTAAAGGAAGTTGGTAAGCAGCAAACACACACAGGCCGCCCTTCCCTGGAACGGAACGGAACTAACGCTTCCTGCCGCCGGAAAACCTGTGAGACCCCCTTCGGGTAACGCTGGAGGAGATCCCGATGAAACGGCCGACTTATGCACCAGAATAGCAAGAGAGTGAAGGAAACAAAAGGCGTGCGTGTGAATGTGCCTGTCTGTGTGGCAGGGTTCAAACTCCCGAATTGGGGTTTCAAGTTGGGGGTCTGGGAATTGGCTTCATTTGCGCGCTTTGAGATGCGTAGCGCGTTTTCCATCATCATCGTGCGTTCATTCGCGTTGCGCGGGCTTTCGTTTATCCGCCTCTATCGCCCCCTCCGCCTGGGTAATCTCGTACCCCCACCCCCCCTTCCCCCTAGGGGTGTGCACCAACGTGGGACAGTTTGCCGGACGCGGATTGTTCCGTTCCGTTCCGTGTGTTTCGTTGTTTGGTTTTTTTCCCCCCCATTTTTGCTTCCTTCTTTTCCGCTGCGCGTCTTTCGCTCGGGCACGGTTTTCCTTTTTCCCTTTGCGTAACTGTAAAATGTAAATCCCGCGCGATCAACCCCGAGTCCGGCTTCCGTGGTAAATGGTGCCTTCGAAGCAAAAGGCGAATGGCCTGGCCCGTTCGAATGCGGAGGGAAAGAACGATTGCAAGGAGACAAAACGACAGCCGGATTTCGGGAGTCGGGACGTCACCACCGGCACCAATCGGCGCTCAAAGTGTGGCTCATTAACGGGTGAGAAAAATGTGAACCCTTTTCATTCACCTTTTCGGGGGAGGAAAATTCCCTTTTGCCCACAAAATCTACCGAGTTTCGAGTCGCACGGCTTGAATATGGTCCGCTCCGATGACCTAGAATTAGATGCCATCCAAGGGAAGTCCCGAAAGTCTGTGAATAGCCGAAATTTGATTCTTATCAGCTGTATAATAAAACGACAATTTTTGCCAAAAACTTTACAGACAAATGGAAGATGGTGTTGAAATGATAATGAAGCGAAACACGAAAAAAAAAATTTAAATAATTTTATTGTTTGTTTGTTTCCGTAGGAAGATCTTGCCACTCACCTCCAAACGGCCAAATCTAGGGCTTATCGGTTTCATTGCCCTGGGGAAGGAAAATGGAAAATCTTTTCAGGTGAGTTTTCGTTTGTCTTCTCTTCACACCACGAGAAAAGAAATAAGCAAGACGGATCGAACCAACAAAGGGTTAAAAAAATAAGGGAAGAAGAATAGGAGAGAGGGGATGAAATAGGAAATTAGGAACGAAAAACGCCATCGCTTGATCTGCGCATACGGAACCGTTAGGCGGAGAAGATCTAAATATTCACTGCTACGTGCCGTTAGCCCGAAGGAAAAGGGATAAAATGTTTTCACAAACGCGGCAAACAGATTGAGAAATAACGACAAAGAAAATCAAGTACTGGTACTAAAAGTTGAAATAATTGTACGACACAAAATTGCCTTATTTTTATATGTTGTCGTAACAAATTATAAATGGCACAATTTTAGGATGCAGTCTAGTTATGTTTTTTAAATATATAAATATCACAACATTTTTTTCAAGAAGAGCGGTTTTGAAAAGTAAGACCAAATATTGAAAAAAGATAAAACTTCAAAACAGAATACTGAAACGAAAAAAAGGTAAAAAACGCGCACAACAAAACGCAACACGATCGAGCATGCTCGCGGTGTTAATGAAGGTGTTTATGTGCGTAGATAGCAAAAAACTTAAAAAAAAATATAACCGGAAAAGCAGAGGTACCCCTAGATCGATCTCGCCACCCGCCAGAAGTATCACATTTCAGGTCGTCGGATGACTTTTTTTTTTCTTCTCTCCCACTTCTAATTGTACAAATCAATTCAAGCAAGTCCTTCGCAATCGGCCAAGACGCCAAAACCGAACCGGCGATCCGCCGCCAGACATAGAAGACGGGGTGCCGCGGTTCGAAATAATGCTCATTTCATTCATGATCCGCGCGATCTCGTGACTTAACCGTCGCCATGAAATTGCGTCATGTTTTTTTTCTGTTGTGATCTTCATCTTTCCTGACGGAGCCGGGGAACCCGGTTTGCACGCGATTCATTCCCCCGTAAGGGAACATACATACACAAGCGCCGAACGCGATGTCCAAACCGGCGATCAATTCCAGCGCCGGACCGGACGCCGGTAGGCAATCATTAGCTACTGTGGATTTCGTGCCGAAATGGCGGAACGGCACAAGGGTAACGATAGTAGGCATAAAAAAAGTAGTTGAATTACAAAAACACGAAAGGATTAACCCAACATTTATGGGGGCCTCCTTTTCTGGGTTCCCAAATTCACAACCCGGGACGGGGGGTGAAGTTTTCGGGGGTTTTTTTTTTGTTTTCTCAAACCGGACTCATCGATTCCAGGTGTCCCAACGGTAGCCATCGAGTTTCGTTTTGCGATCCTCAGTATCCGTTTTGGTTGACCTTCGCGAATCGCGAATTTTTAGATGTCATTTGTTCGGTTTTCTTTTTCCTCCCACCGGTCCTCATCAAATTACAATTTTCGCACAACACGGATTTTCTGCACAGGACTTTTTCACACGTTGCTATTTTCGATGGTTCGGTTACATCGTTTCGCTCTTCGATGTGATTGCTCTACCATTTTTTTTTGTTCACTTCTTACGTTCGTTGTCTTTCTTTTTTTCTATCGCTTCCGGCCAGCGATTGATCTTAATCTTCCGCTCGTAAGGTTAAATCGAGCGGATAGTCTTCGTCATAGAAACCATCATGAAATCAAGGAGGAAGTATGTCTTGTTCTGCTTCTTAGAAGAACCACATGATGTAAACCAGAATAAGGAAGCACCGAAGTAGGAACAAAGTTGGATGGGTTCGGCTTTGGTATAGAGTTAGATTTTTTCGCTGAATCTAAAACTTAAAAAAATAAAAGAGTCTGAATATATTCTTAAGTAATAAGGCACTTGTTAAAGAGAAGTCGAACAATAAAAAATTCGCTGAATAAATTAATGCTTCGAACTAAATTTCAAACTCTTTGAGAAAAGAAAAAACGATAAAGATGTTGTATTCGTATAAATAACACATGTTTTGAAGAAAAAAGATTTTTCCAACATTTTCCTTTATTAGCAAGGATTATTTATAGTATAATTCTGTTCTGATCAGTGAAAAGGTAAATAAGAAAGAGCAGAATTATTATAGACACAATAAAAGTTTGCAACATTAACATTCGTTTGATGTCGGTATGAATATTCTATATTTTTAACAAAATTTTTTAAGGCTTTCTCTCATCACAAAAATAAATTGTGAGTTGGTGTGTTACGTTGAAAAGGTCACCAAAAACTTAACTGTTGTTCCCTCGGGCTCATACGTCCCCGGCCTGTGTCCTACGCTCTCGCTATCCTGGGAGGAATCTATTTTCGAAAGTCCCCTTTTTCGTACCCCACAAGACCGCTCCCTCTCCCACCCTCCCACACCTTCTTACCGATGGGGCAAACGTCGTGGGATTGGAATTCTTCGCGGCCAACGATCGGTCGCTTCCCTGTTTTCTTTCCTTCTTTCTTTCTTGCTGCCGATCGTGAACCCCAACGTTCCGGATCGGGCCAGCCAAGCCAGCCAGGAGAGGAGAAGGATGCTGATTGTCAGTCCGGGCGCATCGGAATCGATGTGTGTATGTGTGCGCTTAAGTGGGAGATAGTCGAGAGAAAGGAAACATAAAACTGCTCCGAAACGGCAGGGTTTGTGTGGCGCGCGGCCGGGAAGTCGCAGTGGAGGCCGGCTAGAGTCTCGAATAGTAGCGATCGAAGGGTGAAAGATGGAGCGAAAAGAAAAATTCCCAGCCGGGAATAAACTCTAGCCGGCGCGGGGAAGAAAGATGCGCCCGACGACGACGACGACGGCGACGGCGCAAGGAAATCCAATCTAATCTCTTCCTTCTTCGGGATGTGGCTGTGAAAGGAGGTGGTGAACAAAATAGGGAACCGTTTGAAAAAGAAGGGAAAGCACTTGGTGTGCGTGTGTGTGTGTGCGTTTGAGTGAGAGATAGAGCACCCCACAATGGCAGCAGGACACGCGGACGCGCAGCAGGAAGGAGGCGAAAGGCTACAGAGTCGGAAAGTCGCTTGGAAAGATGCTAGGCTTGTGTTGTGGTCCGGGTTGCGCCGAGCTCTAAAGGGGGTCATTCAACTCCGACGCTGGCGTTGTTGCGTACGAGTGGGCACGTCCGCGCACTAACCCCGTGTGTGCTTGTGTAGGTTCCCGAGGGGGAGGGGGTGAGTGTTTTGATTTTTTCCTTCTCTTCCGTCTTTCTATGCTTTGGTCTCTCCTCCTAGTGCTCGACTTCTTCCTTTGCCTAAGACGTTGGTTTTATTCCCCACGTTTTGGCTCCTTCTACGGACGGACCTCCGCCGACTCTGGATCGTCTGGATAGATTTGTTCTGCTTTGTACGCCGTTCATTCCTTCACTTGCGCCCGGTTTCTTCTCCGCGTCTATTCCGTCTCCTGTTTATTTTCTTCCGAAGATGCGCGTCAAGTCAAGGACCTCGGGCGGACTCGACGAAACGAATGCCCTTTCTAGCTTCCCAGAGTGAATAGAAAGTTATCCCTACGTTGGGGGCCGATACTTAAAATGAAACATCCTTGAACGAAACATCTCAAACGTCTCAGGTTGGAAGCGTCTATAACATTGATTTGCATTTAAAAAAAACTCCCTCGTTTCTGTCCATCTTTCCGTCAAGGATTCACAGAGGACGTTGAATGCATTAATGTATCCTTTTTTATTTCTCGCCTTTCTCCCCTCAATTATCATTTGTTCGCTCATTGTTGTACCGAAGGGAAAGGATACGATGATTAGCATATTGTGGCGGGTGCGGGCGGAAAGGAGAATGTGTTGGACAAGCGGACGCAACCTTCCCGATTTCCCACGGCCGCTTGAAGATCGAAGAAAAAGGACTTCGAAAGCGCAACTCATGGTTAGGCTTGTCTGTATCCTGCTTAGGTTAGGTTAGAAAACGCTCACGGAAGGAAAAGAAAGTAACGAAAGTCAATCGGACTCCTCCGCTGGTTGGATGGTCCGAAGAAATCCTGTTTCCTGGAGGTGGTGTGTTTTTTGTTTTCCTCCTTCCCTCTCCCGGTTTACGATCCTTTGATTATTCATTCGATCTCGCGCGTCCTATCGGATTGTGGTCATCGTTGGAGGCCACTGTAACCCTTTTTTTAAGGTCGCGCTTAAAAGTCATCTCCAGTCCGATCCCCGAGAAAAGAAATCCCGGTGCCAATGACCTCACGGTCGAGGATCGCCTAGGGAAAGGGAGTGCGGGAACTTGTAGGTCCCACTGGACCGGAGACCTGTGCCCTTTCTCCGGTTTCTTCCCCCCTTTCGGGATCGTACTTTCAGGTGGATCGCTCAGGTGCTTGGAACTCGAAATACTTTCCGACAAGGAAAAAGCAAAGAGAAAAGGGAAGAATTATCTATCCGAGCAGTCCGATTTTATGTTTGGGTTACGCTGCTTTCGGTGCCCGACTCAAGGAGCCCCGCATGACTCGACATGATTTTTAATTACAAATCATTCCGTTTTGATCGTTATTTTTTCAATTTTTGTTTCTCGATCAAAGGACGAACGGTTTGGCTTTGGCTTCCTTGGAGCGTCGCGGAGATGCAGACGATCATTAACTGCTGGGGAAAATGGAATAAGGAGAGACTGGTTAAGTGCAGCATCGAGCCCCACAAGGAGTACTTTCTAAAGTGCTTTGAGGTTGAATTCTGAAGTGATCCGAAAAGATTTTGGTACGCAGGGTTGAGTGGAAGAGACGTTGCATCAGTTGGGAGATCGTTCGGAGCAGAGTCCAGCGTTGTGTTTTGATAAAATGAAACTTACATTTTATTTCCATCGAGGTCTATCTGTAAAGCTCCTATTCTGGGGAGTTTATTTCGCATCTGAACGAAAAAATTTATTCCGTTTTCCGTAGTATATAACATTTGCTGGTCTACGTGAATGTCATTTATAGGCTCTTGGTTACCTGTTTAAACTTCTTTGCCCATGGTTTGCATCATCGTCTCGATCAAGTTCAGTTTCTTTCTCGGTTCAATCGGCGTAACCCCCAGGGTCTTTTATTTTTATCTTCTCATCCAGGGTGGCCAAGTGCATTCCCCCAGGAAAAGTTGAATCCTCCCTTCCTCTGGAACGAAAGGAATCTTTCGATTCGAGTTGATACTCCGAATTTAACGATGGTCAACGTCCTCGTAAAAGGGTGGGAATATGAGTGTTCGAGTCTGTACGAGCCGTTTTATGTTCTCATTTTTGCCTTGACAAACACTTTTACGTCAAGAAAGTTTCGTCTAGGCATCATATTTTTAACAAATGTTTCCTTCATATGGTTTGTTGAATATCTTTAGATTAATTTTTATTATGAGATTTAAACGAGAGTAGTAACGATGTATATCAAATGTATTTTAAGCTTGTTTCAAAATTTAGCCTTTCTAAGTCACACTCGGAGTCTCATGCCTAAAGGCTGAACCCATTTAAATTTTCCAAACAGGAGCAAGGAGGGCACGAACGAAACTTTGACGGCGCATACCGATGGCCTCGAATGAAAAGTTTGCCGGTCCGAAAAATACGCAGAACGAAACCGTTTTTCCCAACTCGCCGTTTGGCTTCCTCCTTGGCCTTTCTCTCTTTCGTTTTCCTACCCCAAGGTGAGGGCAAGACAAAAGGGCACTCACACACCGTGCATAAACATGATGGAAAATAAAAAGAAATCTCAGAGTCAAGGAAGGAAGGAAGGAATGGGCACCGGGGTTCGCGGGAGGAAAGAAGGAAATTATGATCCGGCAGAGTGTGCCACGGATGTACGGGGCCAATCCGGAACGGGAAGTGCTCGGATGGGAAGAACCTACGAAGTTGCCCGGGAAGAAGGTTAATGAACGAATGGAACGGGTTGGGACTTTTTCTCGGGTGTGCGTGTGGCACTGTTGTTTTTTGCTTTTCACAAGCCTCGACTGTTCAACTTGAGCTAGTTTTTAGAAACTTAAAGAGGTTTTAAGTTTGTTTTTTTCTTAATAATAAGCCAGATCTATTAAAGTCTAGCACAAATGGAAAAGTATAAACATAGATTTAAATTTATCATCTGTTGATGGTTTTAAACATAAACCCAACTAAAACTGAAAGGAACCAAGCAAAGATGCTTATACTAGCAGTTTATAAGTCAAGTCTTGGAACATCTAACATTCAACGAGTCGCACAGATCACATTCGTCAGACGGTTCAATCGTCTCGCCTAAGAAGTTAACGCTTTCGAATCCCATTCATCTGCCCTTCCATCGGCTCTTAGGCATCGTATGTGAGCGCTACAGAGATGCCCGCAAAGTCACACGCGTAAGAAAGTATAGTTCCGTAGGAGCATATATCCCATTGAGTGCTGGAGCGTGCGGAACGAAGAAACGGAACCTTCTAAATCGCCGTACGATCGTACCGAAGGGCCGCGCGTATGTGTGTGGTGGGATCGGTCCACCGAAAGGGCTCGCCGTTAATTGAGGTTAACTCTTCCTGCGATCCGAGCTCTCGATGGTGTGCCCTTATTTTTGTTCGTGTAGGTTTCATTATTATTACATGACGGCAGGCAGGTCTTCTAAACAGTGTGCACTTTTTGCCTTTCGACACGCGGCTCCCAAAGAAGTCGATCGACGGGGCGTGTTGTTGGTTGTGGGTGACGGTGGGTGGGGAAATGAAGTACAAAAACTCCAGTAAAAACAATCGGGCATGTGTAACACCCAACAAGTGGACAAGTGGGCCTCCCGCCTCTCCTGCGAATCGGTTCCATCTCCTAGGCCTAGCTTTATCCATCATCCCATCGGAGTCCATCGTGGAGGGTTTCATCTTCACCAACGCACGTTCACAATTAACGGTAAATGGGATGAAAAGAGATCGCGAGTGAGTGGAAGAGGGAAGACGGCACCATGTAATGAAGCAAAAGAAACCCTTAAAAACCAACCGAACCAAACTAGATCAAAAGTGTCCGCAACGGTCCAGCATCGGTCCGTAGGGCAGTAAGGTTCACGCGTTTTTTGCTTTTGCCGAAGACAGTTCCGGGGCATTCCATAGCTTTCCAAACTCACGAGACTTCTAGACTTTTTCCCTTTTGGTTTTTCGTCCCTCATTGCGCAAGACATTTTCTAACCAAGAATTAAATTCATTAACTTTCCTCCAGGTTTCCGAGGCGAACCGTAAGGCGAAAGGTATTTCTTTGACCGAACGCCGAAAAACTACTTTCCTCGTCGATATGTTGAGAAAAAGATTTTTGAAAACTAGTACAATGAGGAGTGGGGGGGGCGGACAAGCGCCAACTACAAACGCGCTGCAACCGAAGGAAAGAAAAAGAATAAAATAAAAAAGGAACACGGAAACGAATCGCGTCTAATTTAATTCACCTTCCCATTGCCGGGATGATGGGAGGTTCCGGCATTCCGACCGTAAAGGGCGAGCGTTTTTCCTCCCGGGTTGGGCTGTTTTTTTTCCTTTCTTGTCCCGCCACATGCCACACCTTTCGTTCCTTCCTTCCGTTCTGCTTACGATGGTTTGGTTTTCCAACTTCTTTCTTCAAACAACGATACATTTGGTGGCGAAGGAATCTTTTTCCACCAAAACCACGGCCAACGTTTGCGAGCTGGTTTGATGGTGGGTTTTTTTTTCCATTTCTCTAATTTTTGTGCCAAATTGGATACACCTGATGATCCCATAAACAAACAGGAACCATGTTTACGGTGCTATGTTTGCCTACCGGTGCGAGCGTTTCTGTTTTTTTCTTTTCCGCTTGCGTCAATTGGTATATTACAAGATGTCCAATCTGTCCCGCGATCGACCCAATCATGCGGCCAGCAACAAGATGGAATAGCTGAAGGAGGGGAGGTATCTGGTCCGCTCTACCGGGTGGACTCACTTTTATCACCATCGGCGCAAGACCGTTGCTTACCCGGCGGCTTTCTCCAATTCCGACGTAGCGGATTTTGGGGTTTATGTTCGCCTCCATCGCGGAGCTTCATCGGAGTGAAGAAGAGGGGCCGCGCTCAATTCCAACTCGAATGACGCCTCGAGTGGACGAATGCAATGGCACCGGAATTATGATCGATCCATCGTTAACGGTGATCCATTGATGTCGTCGATTGGTCGTCCCGTTTCGAAACGGTCTGGATGAGTTATGCTGACACCTTTTTTGTCTTTTTTTACGTTTCCCATACGTATCTCACATTTGCCATAAGCCGTTCGGAAAGTTAAAATGAGCCGTTTTGATATGAAATTTGTTGATTTGATTTTTTCTGTTTTTTGTTAGAACAATATTCAAAGCTTTTTTCTAACAATTATTTCTTCGAAATGGTTAAGGGAAAATAAAAATTGACAACTATTTAAAATTTATATTTTTTCACTTTTATAAACATTTTCATATGTTTCACTTTGCGATTTATTATTTGTCGGTTACTCGTTTCAATTCCTTCATTTCTTTTATTGCAAACATCTGATATCTGATTTCATTCAACTCTATGTCACTGATACTCGAACGATGATTCTCGAATTAACAAAACCGGTAAACTATTTTTAGTAAATTACTTGATTTTTACAGCTATTTCTTGGAACTATTTCCAAATTTTTCTTAAAATCAGTTTCCAAAAACAGTTACGGAAAATGGAAAGTTAAAAGCCATTCGAAATTTTTTTCACTTTTGCAAGCATTTCCACTTGTTTCGCTTTTTTATTTCTTGTTCATCGTTCACTTATATCATTTCTTTCATTCTATTTTCGAACTAGACTTTTTGTTTAATAGTTTTGTTAAAGTATTTTATCATTTTTTTTTGTGTTTTTGCTTTTTATTCAACTCTAGTCCACTAATGATAATTCGCGAACAATAAACAAAATCTGTAAACCCAATTTGCCTTCGCTACACCGTAGTTGTTCGTTACGAATTATAGGCTGGAAAGGATTTTGCCTCTAATTCTAGAGTACGAAAATAAAACCGAACCATGGAGGACATGCATGTTCCGCGTACGGAACAACGACGAACCGACCCCCGGCACCGGATGTTCCAATTGATGCTCCCGGCGATTCTAAATAGTGTGCGAGGGCAGGATGTTCAGCAAAGCGTGGCCTGCGCCCCACCATCCCTCCCGCTCTGCCAGTTGATGAGCCCAACGTTCGCCAGAAGACAGGAACTGCGGGAACGGGTCACGAAGGGGTAAAACGAAAAGACCTCAACCTCAGGTCAGCCAACCGTCAGATTTATGCCCCGGGACGTGCTGGACGTTGAGCGTGCGTTCTGAGATCCATAATGTGTTCGGGATCCGGCGGGAGGATCGAGGATGTGCACACTTTCGGTTCAGTTCGGTTCAGGGGCGACAGGAAGTGGAAAAGAGAGCGAGAGAAAAAAAGCATATAAGCGCGCTAAACCGTGGGTCGGGAACGAGCGAAACGAGGAAATGGTTTGGTTTGACCTTCGGATGATATGAGGGCATCGACCTGGGACTGATAACAAGCAGGGTTTCGGAAAAAAGGAAGAAGGGTTTCCGGTTCTTTCCGGTGGCCTGTGATGATCCCCAAATGATTGTCGAATGAGAAATCCAAATCGATTGGAATCGAGCAAGCCAAGCAAATTGTCAAATGCAATGGCTTAATAAATAAACTCCTTGGTAAATTTATATATTTCTAGTTCAGGAAAGTGTTTAAAAACTTTTCAAAGACTGAAACCAAGCACAAGAAACAAAAACTGTCCCTCCCTCAAGTAAGAACATCGTGCACCAAACCCTTTGAGGAATGGAAGCGAGTTGAGGTTTCAAGATACTTAAAATTTTATTGCAACCACATGTGGAAAACACTCCGTCAAAGTCCTGCTAGGATGGAAAATGGGAATGTCGCTTCCAAACGGCCGTGGTATGGCACTTCAAACGCGCAACAAAGAGATCGATTGTTTCGTCACGTTTGACGAAACCAAGAACCAGAGCAGTGCGGACACCCGATGCATAGAAAGAAACACATCGATTCAGATATCTTCAACTGCTTTCAGCGTCTGCGTGCCTTCCTTCGCGAGACCGGGAAACCCGATGAAAGACCGTCATTCTGTGTCGGCGTGAAATCCGTTTCGGCGCAGCGAAACCAAACCGTCGGAGGCTCAGGACGTTTATTCCTGGAAAGCCACCGAAGGCCATTGACACTCTGGGGTCCGCGACTTTCACATGGCCACGGCGTCCCCGTGGTGGGACCTCGGCAGGATTGTTTGCTCACTTTCGTTCCCATTTTTTCCCATGCCTTTTTCATCGTTTCGTGTTTGGTGTTTACTTTAATATCCCTACGGGCGAGACGCGATAGCCGTCCAGGAGAACGGTTTATGCTTTGCGGGGTTGCGATAAGCCGCAATGTGAAACGGACGTGGAAACATGTGGTGGTTGAAGAAAGGCATTAAATGATATGTTTTCTTCTGCAGTTGGTTCTGCGCTAGGAGTAACACTGTTTTATGGGAACACCGGTTCTCTCCAAGTCCAGTTTGTAAACAACGAACATAGAAGTTTCTTTCAAGTCATCGCCAAATCGAACAGACTTATGCTAAGGAAAGGATAAACTTTTGAGTAATGCCAAATAACCTTAAATACCGAGTTCTGTTGCACAGTAGTAGTAGAATGTGTTATTTCAGAATTACATTCGTTTCTTACATTTACGGATATTATTTTCATCCATTCACGACGGTGACACTTGGGTCTTTCCTAACCGTTATGCTTTTAAATAGATAACTAAGTGAATTATTACTGATTTGACCAAAGCTTTCGTAGCTGATGGAAAAGTGATTTTTGAAAGAATAAAACTTACTTTTAACTACAGCCAACCCTCGACGAAGATATTAAACTAACCTTACCCTTGCCTTACTAAAACGAGTCAAAAGAATACTAAGCCTAACAACTAAGCCTAACTAGTTCTAAATAATGATCTAAAAAATAGCATGCTGCACGTTTTGCATTGTATGTACCTTTGTTAATTCATATTAGATTACAAAGTAAAGTTCCATGGAGTAACGCTTAAAAACGAGTCTTTTGACATTTATTTTGAACCAGTTGAAGTTTCTTTAGTGGCTTAATTGCTATTTCTTATTAAGCAAGCAAAGTAGAGTTCTGAATTTTATTTGAATTTAGAAAATTGAACAAAGAACGGAATGTTAATCCTAAATATTAATAGTTAAGTATTGAGCAAATTCCTTAGCTCATCCTATTGGAAAACGACCGGCTTCTACGGCATGGCGCATTAGAGAAAACCTTGTTGAACAAGTGCACCATCGATCAAATAGACCCTTCTTGTCAGTTTGCTAAATCACTCTTCCTTTACGTTATTATATCTTAGAACACACCTTGCTA
Source organism: Anopheles coustani (assembly GCF_943734705.1). Classification (NCBI taxonomy): domain Eukaryota; kingdom Metazoa; phylum Arthropoda; class Insecta; order Diptera; family Culicidae; genus Anopheles; species Anopheles coustani. The sequence continues at coordinate 32,985,442 of NC_071288.1, forward strand.
ACGAACAGATGCGCTGCACCGGAACATGAATCCTCATGCTTCGGTTCCTCGTTCGACTCGCGAGGGAACATTATGGTAATTTTGGCGCTTCCTCCTGGCCAGTTGAGAGGGTAAAAAAAGATGTAAATATTAAGGAGTGAATTACTCTACAAAAACCTACCCCTGGCTTGGGGGGAAGTCTAGCGTGGCGAGCTTTGAAACAGGTTGGTCCATACTCGACAAACGGTACATGTTTCCTTTGAATGTTAAACTTCAAGAATAACCAACGGTTGAAGGAATCTTTTCCACAAGGATAGGCTGAAAATTCAGTAAAATGTAAATGTACCCTTTCGAACTCCATTCTGAGGGTTTTTTTCCTTTCCGGAGAAGATACAAACGTGCGTTGATTGTTGCGTTCTGCTTGCGTGCCTTACGCCACCGGAGTGCGACTTCCGGCTAGGAGTGGAGGATTCTCTACGATCGTCCTCATCATTTCATTTCCTTTCGGTTGCGTTAGCGCAAGGAATACATTATTATCACCTCGGTTTTCTTCCCCAGTTTCGAGCGGAAGTGTTTGCCGGTGGTGTTTGACTGCTTGGACGAAGAAGAAAAGCGAATATGCAACGGAGCGGTCTGTTGATCGTTTGGGGGAAGAAGGACCCTTTTCTTTTAATTTCACCCTCGCTCCCGGTGGGTAGCAATCTTCTCCATGCAGCTCTTCGGGAAGTTATTTTTATCTCGCAGCGCAGGCAAGATGCATGTCGTGCTGCAACGGATGCAACGGAAGGATAAACATACACACCGTTTTAAATACCCGCGCGCCCGTGGAAGGACCTCAAGCAGAAGACACTCTTTCGGGCGGAAGTTGCCGTTGAAGGCACCCTTTGTAATTTGGACTCCTATACTTTGCTTCCATTGCTTGAGGATACGCACGAAAAGTTTCATCAGCGCCCGACGCTGGTGTCCCGTTCCAGCGCGAGAGGATATCGCCGCACCGGAAGTTTGTGTTTTGTGTGTCCTGGTACGTCAAGGTTAGACTCGAGAGTGAGGGTGACACTCGAATGCTCGCAATGTCAACAGCGTTATCTAAGGCAGGAAGATCGGTACCCGGTTTTTCCTCCACCTTATCGCCATGATGACTCGTACTCCTATTGTTCAAGGAGCGTTCCCTTCGATCTAGAAGGACTGGAACACGTCATAAGACTACCCTGGCCGTTAAATTCCTACATCTGCAAGGATGATGTTCTCCTGCTTTCAGACAAATTCAGTCCTATCAGTTTCGTTCCTTCACTCGTGCATGGAAAAAGCTGAGGGTTTTCAAGGATAACGCATAGATATGAAACTGTTTTTCGTCATGCTGGTTTAGATACAGCAAACGACAGGGTACCAACATCCTGTTTGGTTTAGGTCCTTGCCATGAGTCATTAGATAGCAATACAGAATGAAAGTATTTGCTATCAAGCAATGTATTTGGGTGGGCGCGAATAAGTAGCGAACGAGATACATCGACCAATAACTGAGATATACGACAACGAATCGGATTCCTTCTGACGATTGAATCTCGTCATCATCTTTCACACGAAAAGGGTGATGAATAAGGCTGGAACATCCAGCCAGGTACTACGAACACGTGAACAACACCAACAAAATAATACGCTGAAGAAATAGTGAAAAAATGTCGTAGAGAAATCCAAATCTTGTAGAAGATGGCAGATTTTCAACAAAACACTTTCGATCTCCACATTGACTCTAGAGCCGCATACGCCTTTGGAATCCCGACAATATAATTTGACTAGTAAGAATGACAATGACCAATGTCACTTGAACGAGAGATGAAAGTTCCTTGGTTTCTAAGAAGGGATTACGCAAAAGAAATTGATCTTTCTGTCTACTCTTGAACCTAGTGGGAGGTGGGTATTTAGCTATTAAGCCCTCTCTGTAAGTCAATTCGCGCTAGAGTGCTGGCGGTCACAATCCTATTAAAGTCTGTGTCTATCTCCGGAGGATAGACATTGTCATGGACTCATTCTAAGTACTACGATGAGCAAATTAGATCTTTACTATACCGAAAGCGTAAACAATCATGTTGTCAGTTTAATCTATAACGACTGATTTTGACGCTGACAAATGCAAATTCAACATCAGTCAATTTAACAAAGGCTTTCCTTATGCATCTGTTCCTCAAGGATGTCTTTAAGTTCTAGGTACTGTAGCAGGTCATCACCTTATGATTGCTAACCCCTAACGCCGCTGGGTCGGAACAGATCCCCCTCATTTTCTTTGACCAGATCTATCTGGCCTCATTTGAGGAAGGCTACCGCCAATCGGCACAATGCGTACCTTGCATTGTACTTTTCACTCAGTCACACACACACACACATACTCCGTCACTCGTGCCAGATTGAATCGGATGTACTTAAAACCCCGTGCTCGCAAAGCTCTGTCCTCAATTTTCACCAGCTGCAGCTGCGTGTGCGGGCGAATTTCCCCGTTCCATTCCACCGCTGCAGGCAGCCAGGGGTTCTAAACCATGCTAAAACTAACACATGCCCCGATCGGCGTATGTTCTAATGGTCCATAATTATTGCCACAAAGGCTACCGGAGCGGGCTTGGGTGGGTGGCGGGTGGTTTAACGCATCAGCAACGAACAGAAGGAAGGGAAAAGCAAGAGTAGATAGACAACCGCATAGAATGGTTCTGCATGCATCATCGTTCCATCGTCCCCGCGCGGATCATCTCCCCTTCCCAGCCTGTCTGCTCCGTTGCGAATCCAATTCGTTCATGTGTGTCGTCGTCGTCGGCGTCGTCGGCGTCGTTACGTAATGACACTGATTTTACAACCGAGATAGGCTTCCGTCAAAGCCGCCGCGCCGCTGATCGAACTGATCGCGTAGCTCGGATGCATGTATGTGCGTGCGTGTGTGCGTGTGTGTGTTTGTTTGTCGCTGGGATCCATCGGTTGGCGTGGGCCCCTAGGGCCGGGCGGACTCCCACGGATCATCCGGAGCCGGAGGAGCACTCCGGGAAGCAAAGGAAACGTCCATCAAGATGGCCCCAAAATGGTGGAATGGCTGAAGCAACCGTTTGGATGTGTGCGCGGGCGTGTGTGCTTCTGTCGCTTGTAGTTGTAACGAATTGTTGCAGCCGAACCGTGACTGAGGCTCTACTACTGCCATCTTCTTGCTGCCGTCGAAAATGTTAACATTAAAGGATTTATCAAAGGATTTCTACTTCATATTCTCCTGAAGTTAACAATTGCAAAGTCAACTATTTCTACAGTTACAAAGATTATTGTATGCATGGAAAGAAAATCATGGTCAAGTTTATGTTTGATAAAACTTCAATATGGCCAGGCAAAAGGGAACCTGTTTGAAAAAAAAAGGGAGCTAATTCTACAAGTTTAAATTATTTAAAAAGTTAACTGAACGCCACAATCCATTGATCCATCTAAGAAAAGAACATTAGTATAAACAGAATAATAAAATAAACAGTATAGTGTTAATAGAATCCGTACTCAATTTTGTTGAATTGTGACTTATTTTGACATAACTATTTTAATGTACTTTTATTTGAAATTGGATGTACAACAGGAAGGGTAGAAACGAAAAGAACCAAAAGAAAGAAAATTTCTTATGTATTGGATTTTTTCAGTTTAAAACTTGCGAAGAGACCAGCGAATGAAAAGCTCTATTATAGCAACATTTAAAGGGACAGTACAAAAGTATTAGAAATAGAGAAACGAGGTAGAGAGAATGAGAAAGAGATAAAAAAAAAGTCCGACACAAAATCCACTCACGTAATCACCACCATTGTCATGCCCATTTAATGAAGGGCTCTTCGACTCGCCTCGAGCCCAAAGGCCTCCTTCCTCCCCTCTCGCTTCACCCAGTGTCCGATGGAATCATTTCGGCATCAGTTGACTCGTCGGTGGGTGCAGTTGTGGTGGGTTGGGTGTCGTGGAGTTGGGTACGGGAAGGATGGATTTAAGGGTTGAGGACACCGACCGAGCACCGATGAGGAGGGGGTGGTTTTGACTCGGAACAAACTGATCATCGTCATCCACTACAACCCAAACTGATCGGATGGCCGGATCCCACCCCCTCGGTTATGGGTGAAGGAGGAAGGGGAAGGGGGGGGGGGGGGTAGAGGAGGAGAAGTGCACCCCTAACGGAGCGCGGGTGATGGAGTCCGTCAAGCGTGACAGCGGAAAATTTACGATTTTCCATTCCACCACGCCACCCACCGGTCGAATGTGAAGGTGTGTGGAAGGGTTTTGCGTTTGTGTTGTCGCTTTTTTCTCTGAGTCTCTTTTTTATTTCGCTTTTTTGCTCCATCAACAACATCCGGAAGGCCAACCTCATCCGTGGCAACAATAGGCCACTGGGTCGATGCACCTAGGTGGGTGGGTTGGGTGCGTTAGAAGGTGCGCTTGTCTGTGTCTGTGTGTTGATGCGAGGTTGTTTTGTTCTGCTGAAATGCCACTTTTGCGTGCCGCCGTCCGTTTAGTGCACCGGAACGGTCGTATTAGAACCTTTGCAGTCGCAGTATGGAAGCGAGCGTTTGATGGCGATCCCTGGAGAAACCCTTGCAGTGGGACCTGAGGAAAACAATCTGCCTGTCATTTCCCGCCGTGATAGAGCTATCCAATGGACTTTTTTTTTTTTAAATCATAAATTGCCTGTTGTCATCCGAGTAAGGATTGGACATCGACCCATAAGTGGTTATGAAATAGTCTTCATTTTAGTTTTCTCTTTTAATTGATTCGCTGTGCAACCAGAGTTGTTGAACTAAGGACAACCCTTTGCAACCAAGTCAATGTTTAACTACCTTCGAAAGTAAACTTCATGCCACTTCAAATTTCATTTGTGAATATTCTTTTTGCAACATTTCAATTGATTATCTAATCGACTAGTTAATCATGTGTGTGTCAAAATAAGCACATATTATTCTATTAAAAGTAACAGTAAAATGGCAACCAAGTGAAAGTTTGAGTGAATCTTTTCTGAAAAACATTTCTTTGCTATCTTTTTTCCTTTTCGTGATTGATATTTAACACTAGAACTACCGCGGTTTTTACAGTTTAAATTTTAGCGCAAATTATTCTCAATATTAAAAAGAAAATTTTATTTTTGAATACATAAAAATTAACATTCCATTGGATGTGTAAAAGTTATGCATTAACATTTGGTAGAATTGTTCAGCCTTAAGAAATAAATGTGATAGAAAAAGTACCTGACCAGTCAAAATGACTCGTCCGGTAGTTCTAGTGTTAAGTTAATTTAAAAGCAATTTAAAAATAGTTTAGCGTTTGAAAAAAGAGTTTTATGCAATGCTTCGTCGTAGCAATATCGAAAATCAAAAGCAATTTACAGTCAATCCCACCATAAAGTAAACAAAAATTGATAAAAGTACTTGACAAATATGTAGGGATCACTTAAATCAAGTGAAAGATCGTACCATGTGTGCAGAGAAGTTTGCATCCAAAATTATTCAATGCGTTTTAAGAACAGGAAAATCTACTGTTAACCTGTTGCGAGGAAATTTCACTTCGAAAACCTTCATTCAAGTCCTGCTCAGGAAATGACCATTGGTGAAAATTCCCATAGAACGTGCATACCGTGACGTCGTGGAGCAGCACTTTCCCAGCTCACGAACTCAGTTGGAAAACAGCACAGCACGCAAACACTCACAAAAATACATACACACGCGCAGGTGGAACAGGTTGACCGGCGCGTTTCCACTGGCGCAGGTGAATTACCATTTTTCGATGGTTGCGTTCCACTGCACAGCGTGAAGGGTTTGGGGATCGCTGAAGAACCAGCATTAAAAGCGTTACCGTTCCCATTCCCATGGATCCTACCCACTTTTGCGCAGCCCTCCGCTTGGTCCATCCAACTCCAGCACGCACACAGGTGAAGGGTGCCGGTGCAATGATGAATTATGCATCAACCGCATAACATTCCGCACGAAAAACACCTTCCAGCCCGAAGATCGTAGATATAATGGAAAAGGGGGAAAAGCGAATCTGCCGCATCACCGCAAAATCCTTCTTGCTTTTTGGGTGGAAAGATTTTCCTCCGAAGATTTTCCTTTCCGTTCGTCCACGAAACGAATCGCCGAACGATCGAGCCGGATCAAGTCGACAAATTGTCATAAAAAAGGACAATCGACGACGATCGAAGTGGAAGTGTGTTAATTCGTTTTCCAATTACATCCTTCGAGTTCTCGCAAGGGGACGATACAAAAGAGGGGTGAAATGACAAGCCCGGCGACACGGAAATGGAAGCACAAGAAAAAAAGGACACACACCGGTGCTGGAACGTAGATTTCATTTGTATCTGAAAACGGAATTAATTTGACGCATGGTTAGGCAACGTGACCACCGAAGCTTGGCGGTAAACACGAACCTGGGGGGTTATTGGTGCCAAGGGGGCTTGTGAGCTTTCCAACCGGAAAGCTTCGGTCTGACAGGATGACCCCGCGTGGACAGTCATCCTTCCTGTTTCTCGAGCCTTCGGAAAGGACCCTTGCGTTGTGTTTGTTTCGTTGCTCACGCCTCTTTTCCTTTCCCTTCCAAAATGGTAGGGTTGGGCCGGATGGAGTCCTCGAGTGGAGTCGGGAATAAAAAAGGGAACAAAAGCGAATATGAAATTAAAATCCCGGCCGTTGAGCAACCCTTTAATTGAGGGGTGAGTTATTTTTTTTGTTTCCCCGAATGCCGCTTGCAGGTTGAACACAGGAAGAATCGACCGGAACGGACCCTAACGAACCGGGCAAGGATCACGGGAGCGAACAGGTTGTTTTATTTTTCCCCTTTTCCTTTTCGTTCGATGGAGAAAAGTTAAGGGAGCCTTGGAAGGATTCTCGGGCGGAATGAGGAAAAACCTGGACAAAAACGACGTTATGAGAAGCGGGATAATGGCGAGGGCTTTAACGTTGAAAGTTAATTGACCATTACGAGCCGAGTCTCGGTCGTCCTTGCGTGTTACCTGTTGCTTCATCCAAGCGGTCCTTTCTCCCCTCCAGTGGTCCTTTTCGAGGTCCCGTGCGGCCAACCCCGACAGGGAATGTTTTAATCAACCGACGAACTTGACTTTTAGTCACACAAATGAATGCAAATGTATGTGGGAAAGCTTCAAGTTCGGATGGACAGGTTCATTTCTGTTCCCCAACAGTCGGGAGAGCAGATCGTATCCTTTTATTGCCGCTTCGCTTACCTCCCCACCGGAGGACCAAACTTTTCCTTCATGGGAACTTTTCCAATTTTTTTTTGTTGAGATGGGACACACCAGGTTTTGGGTGGTCGCAAGGAAAAGAAACAATCGAGCTTCGATTTCCGGACGCGATGGAAAGCGGAAAAGGAGTGCATGTATTATGCGCTCGAAGGATTTTGCACCTGCGCCAAAACCGGGAGGTTACTTGTTCCCATGGGTTTTTGCTAGGGTTTTCCATGGGAAACGAGTTCTGGAAGTGTCCTGCTCGTTTGCACTATTTTGTTTTTATGTTTTGAAGCATGATTGATAAATAAATTTTAAGTTTTAAATTTTTTTAAAACATTAAAAAATACAGGAGTTTTTAAGTAATATGTTTTGGTTCTATGATTCTGTGAGATTCGGAGATAAGCAAACACACTGGAGGACAAGGAGAATTGATGATCGTTTCATATTCAAGTGTCTTTTTGCCCACTGTGAAGATGGAAAGGAAGTTATAGAATCACACATCGAAGCAAGCATTGAGTTTGCTTATGGCGATGACAACTTCTTCACTTGAATCAAAACACACTCAGATCGCCTCACCGTAAGAACCCTATTTATATTTTGATAAATTGGGCAATTTAATAACTAAATAATGAAGAATAAGCATCCCGTACTGGAATTTATCGATGGCCAGATGAATCATTAACCTTACTTTGGTTAAACAAAGTTTGAGGGCACAGTATGGATCACTTCACAGATTGCATACCACTTGACAAACCTACATTGGATCTGATTCTCTGGTGTCATTATTATTTTAACCCTACGTTTTATTTAAAGTTTATTTGGAACTAAACTAGCTGGAAAGCGAAGAGAAGTATTTATCATGCAAGGGGCTCCTTAGTCCCAATTCCAAAACTTGACTAAAAGAAGATGTTCTTGTAAAAATCTGTTCCCTATCTTTACGCTACACCTTTGAAATGCAATTCTGTCATATTTGCTTAAAAAAAACCGAATTGTAGAAAGTTCTCGGTGTCCTTCAGTCCCTACAGTAGCCATCCACGCCGGTGAATCATTAGTCGCCAGACCATTGCACATTGTTCTTTGTAACAATTTGCCATAAAGCACACGGCCCGGTACATTCAGGTGCTTATGGTAATAACTTTGCGATCAATCTCCGGCCCCACGCCGTGCCGTTCGCTTCTAATCGATGCAGCCACCGGATTTGTTGCGAGGAACCCCCGGCACGCACAGCAATGCCGGTTTGGTTCGCTGCAAGTCAGCCTCGGGGCAGGTTGCCTAGTTCTCCGAGATTCTAGCTCTATTGTTCTGGTAGTTATGTAAGAAAGCTGGTTAGCAGCAAGGGGTTCCGGGCCGTGCTGGCCACGCCGGGGCTTTTCTGTGTCAGTCAAAAGCCACCGGCGGGGGCTCAAGACCTCGAGTCGCGAGACATGAGCGCACGGTAGTCGCAATTATGGAGCTAGCGACAGCCGAAGGCCAGACGTCGACGAGGTGCGATTCCCGTTGGCACCGTATTTTTTTCTGCTTTCTTCTTTCCAGCTCGTGCCGGACCGGAACACGGCCCAAATGTGGCCACCACTGTGGGGACCGGCTAGACAGGTGTGTGGAACTGGTTTGCGGTGCTTTCACGTACTGGCACAGGAGGCGGCAGGTCCTCCACACTCGGCGAAAGTCCCGTCAGCGGTGAATCCGCCGTCCACAAGACACTGACGGTTTGTGCAATACCGTTAGCCTCGATTGGTTCGATGTGCGTTATATGATCTGATGATGTTCCTGCGAAGAGCGAGCTCCACTCCAAATCAATGTTGCAGTGCGGATTGATTCAATCAATCTCACGAGGATCTGAAGAGTCCAATCAGGGTTGCTTCACTGGCGGTGATGTGCCGTTAGTCCGAATTTCACCCGAACGGGCTTAAAACCGTAAGAGAAGTGGAACAGTGCCACTAAACCTTGGCGTCTTTGGAATCTTCTGGTGCCAAACACAAAGTCAAGTGATGAATGTTGATTGGGTGTAATCTGCAAAACATTATCGTTGGAAAGTTTTCGTCAAGAGAGAAACACCCGGATTTTGAAATGTGCTGATACGGCTTGGGTTATGTTCATAAGATGTACGTTTAAACATTACTCAGGGTTCTACGAAAAATTGAAGAACTCTTGCAGACAAACAACAAGTAAATAATCGCTCACGTAATGTTTACCGCATTCCTTCACCGCAAGTCCTAATCTCGTTTCGATTAGGTACCGGAGCATCTCTCCGCCAACGTCTGTGAGGAGGTCCTCGAAGCGGACGCAGACACCTAATGCAATTAGCGTCCCTTTCCGGGGTTTCCGGGCAGCGAAAATGAGAGTCCTTCCTGTCGCTCCGGCGTCGTATGCCAATCGGACTGTCAAAACGAAGCAGGACAAACCAGACACTGGAATCCGTCTAAGTGATAAGCCTATTATTACGGTCGCTCATGCCTGTTACACGGTGATAAATGTCAAGTTGCCGACGACGAAGCATGGTAAAACTGGAAGCCACAGGATAGAAGTAGTTGATGGCGTTTCCCGTTCAGGTGGAAATGCTCAAAATGATTCGCTTTTCCGTCAGATGACTGGAGTCCTTTGGTCTCGATTGAGTAATGTCTCAATTATAGTTAGCAAAACATCTAAACTTCTGTAATGAAACAATTTAAAGAACCTACCTATGTGGTTTCTTCTTTCCTATATAAGTATATTTTAACCCAAAAAGTATTAAAATTGGTTTAACATCAGAACAAAGAAGTCCCAAAAATAGACCCAGAATAAAATTAACTCCAGGATCTTCCGGACATTCACATCGGAAGCAACTTCAACGTGATCTTTAACCACGAGGGACACGATTGCCAACTGGTCCCTACATAATCGTGCGCAGCCAAACGCCATTGAACATGTTCCCAAGCGTCGTTTAAATTGAATTTCAATAATTTGCATTCGTGATCTATGCGTTTTTGCTGTCCATCCTTCTGCCAGGTGCTTCGTCGTCGATGTTTACGCCTTGTCGTTCTTGCGGCTTCTAATTTAGCTCTCCGGATGTCAAAGGCACAGACGAAACAACGAAAAGCCCATCAGGTCCACCGTTCGATGAGTTAGCAAGTCATGCTGATGGTTACATTATTTTCACATTACTGCCTCGCACGCGGCTTTCGTCCTCTCCGGAGGGCGGACCTCCTAATTGCTTGCGGTGTCCGCTCCTTCGCCTTTTTCTCTTCCTACCACGGAGTCGTCGTCCCCCTCCCGGGGTCCCCTGTCAAGATCCTTTAGTGGTCGTCGTCTTCGTGACCTGTCGTCGCGCTCTTTTCTCAAGACGCGACTGTCCTAACCTTCAAATTAGTAACGCACACACATACACACACAGGAGAGAAGAAACGAAACAAATAAATAAAAAAATCTCCAATTAGGCTACTGTTTTCACCGCGCATCCCTTGGCCAAACCCGCCAATCCCCGAAACACCCCCGTCCTTTCGTCATGCATCATGCTCGTGAACGAAGAACGTGATAATGTCAATCATTATTTATTTTATTTTTGGGTTTTTGGTTTTTTCTTCTTTTGTCGTTTGTTAAATGGCTGCACCCTCCGGATCGGATATTGGTGTGTGGTGTTTGGACGAAATTGAAGAAAAAAACTAATAACATGAAGCGATTGCGTGCCGTTGGCCTCGGCGTCGATTTGTCTTTTGAAAGGTCCTCTGCGCCCCCTGTCTCCTGCCTTGAGACGATCCTGTTCGACCTCGAGCCTGTCGTGCGGAGAGATCCTCTTTCTTCTTTCCTAGCGAAGGCGGAATTTCAACCCCCGACGGTGTGGAGAACCTCACCCAAACCCTCCCCTAACTTGTGTCACTTGGTCGTTTTCTCTCGCTGCTCGCCTTCGCCTGAAGACTCTATATTCCTTGACGATCGTCTGGTCTAGTGCTAGCTTCTCCTCGTCTTTCCATTCCCGTCTACAGACATTTCTCTTATCCTCCTCCTTGGTCAATTGTTCATTCCTTCCCTCTCTCTCTCTGACACACACACACACACAGACACAAGATCAGCGTCCGCAAGCATGTATACATAATTCATTTTCATCTATTTCTCATCGTCGAGCCTCCTCGATCGTCTGCACTGTTTTGTCGTTGTTGCTATTATTACCCCTCCCGGGAACCAGCTTCTTCCTGCACCTCACGTGCATAAGGAGACTCTGAATTTGAGAGGGAGGGAGAGAGACCAGCAAAAGGAGAACAAGCAGGAGGCACCGATCGCCTGCGCGAGTTCAACGAACCGCGGATCCTCTTCATCGCGCGGTGCGCGATACTATTTTTCCTATACTTGGGAGTTTATGTCTTCGCTTCGCCCGACGATTTCTTCACGCAACCGCTTGCTTTCCTCTTCACCATCTTCGCTCTCTCTCTCTCTATTTCTCTTTCTCTTGCCTCACGCTACAGACACAACTAAAATTCCCAACGCACGGGGGACACTCGGCGATCTATCGGCTATCGCGCTCGCGAGTCGGATCTTGATCTATTATTTTCGCTCCTCTTCGGCGCGGGACTCTTTATTTTCAACATGGGAAAAAAAGAATTAGAAAACCGAAAACTGCGCCACTTACGACGACGAGCTCGCGAGATTCGTCCGAGGTTTTGTTGGTGTGCGGTGGTTTCCCATTTCTAGTCCCTTCTCACCACGGATCGCCGAGCGCGACTGGGAAGAGGGAGGGGGGGGGGGGGGGGGGAGAGGGAGGCCAATCGGGAGAATGTCCCCGCGCAACTATGCTACGCTCGCGCTGCTACATAGTTTTTCTTCCGAGGCATCCCTCCAAAGCCGAGGATCACAAGGAAACAAGCGAAGCGGAGAATTGGAGCGAACAGAGAGAGAGAGAGAGAGAGAGTGAGAGAAAAAAGGGATAGAAAGAGATAGAAAAAGAAAGAAAGAGACAAAAATATAAGGAATGAAAAAGGATAAGGGGTGGCGGGAAATGGGGATGTGAAACCGAGCAGGAAAAAGATAATGATTTTGAACAATTGTTGCTTTTCTATCGCGCGCGTCTTCGCCTTCGTTAAGTTTCGTTGGTTTGCGTCTTCGCTCTGGCGTCCGTTCGTGTGATCCTCAAGCAGAATGGGGTTATCGTTCATTCCCGCGAGCAATGTGTGTCCTATTGGGTGTGTCGAAAAGTGCGGAACAAAAAAGTTTAAATTTAAATTTTCTAATTCCCCCAAATTTTCCATTAATGACAATTATCAGAGCTAGACAATTACTTGACAGCTTCATTTTCTTTCATTTTGGTTTTCAAATGTTTATCGAATGTAGTACAGTAAGCTAAAAATGATGGCAATACGAATGGAATAAAGTACAGAATTAAATAGCATGATGAACAATTTATGTTTCAAGTGAGTTATTCCCTCAGCTCCTCCTGGATATTTAACTAGTTACTTTACACAAGCGCTTATTTCAAATAATTCATTAGCTTCAGCCTTCAAAAGAGAGTTCATTAAATTACAAAAAAGAGATTTGAAGAAGAAAATTTGCATTTTCACTGTCCTTTTCTTCTTGCTAGTTTAAGTTGGGAAAGTGTTGATTCTATCTAATATCTGCTCTTATAAATATAAGTTATGCATTCGTTATTCATATTGGCCTAAATACAATTTTTCAATTATCTCATTACATTAACGTGAAGTGGATTTTGGAATCGGATAAATTTTAGGGACCAACTTTTCAACCAGCACAACATAGGCTACCGTGATTCGGTCTGTGGTTTTCAGGCAATGATTTCCGACGTCGGCCTATTCTACCACCTCCCAAGTGCCCCCCCTCTCCAGGCATTTAATGTCTTCCTCGTTCCTCGGGGAGGGGACCACTCTATCGTCCTTCTACCTATCCTCACAACGACAACGTCGGCTGGTGTTGGTGTCTCACACTTAGTCGTCGTCCCCCTGACGTCGAGAGGGAAACGCAACATCAACCGCAAAACGGGCAGTTTCCCAACCCGCTGAAGCGATCGTGTACTTGTTGTGGTGTTGTTTGTGTTGGTGTCGGCCTCTGGTGCGTCTCGGAATGCATCGTTGATCGTATCCTCCACGCATCCCGGCACCCCACGGGAGGGCAAGGGCCGCGGAAGGATTTAAATCGTGCGATAGTAGACATTGCGTTTCATTGTGCTGACCCGTGGGAGAGGGCGTGATTGAGGGGATGGGACAGTGGGGTAGTGGGGGTGGTATGTTTCAGCTTTGTTATTATGAAATTATTTTATTATGCACCCCTCCGCCGAATGCGCTGGCACACCCGATTCATTTTTGTTATGCTTCTTGTTTCCCCTTGTTCTTGTTCTTGTTTCCTCTTTGCTCGTCGTAGTGCATTCATCGACGATTTTATGCTCACTGTGCCCTGTGTTCTTGTCCCAACATGTAGTTGTCGTCGACATGCTGGCCTTGCGATCGTCAGCGAGTGCATTTTGATGCACGCAATTTGCATCCCTTGTCGTTTGTTCGAACAACCCCTCCTGCCACGTCCTGACGGACAGTTTTTTCTACTCTTTTATCTTTTGCATACCTCAACCAGTATTTTATAAACAATAACTGACGCCTTTTTTATTTAAAAGTATTGATTTAAACACATTTGTTAGTTTCAAAGCGCTGTTGGATCGATTCTAATCGTGTTGTAGCATAGTCGAATTTAAAGGGTTTTTAATCCTCCTTCTTCCACCAGGGTTCGTTGGCCTCTCAAGTGGAGGCGACAGGTTTTTCACGATCCCACCCCAAACTGGAAAAAGCACGAGCTCCTACGGTTCCACTCCCTTCCCTTCCCGTCGCTACCGGCAGTCGTAATGCTTTCGTGGTAGTTTTCAACTTATTTTACGTACGCCTTTTCCCCCGCTTTGCTTTTGTCTCGTCAACTTCCTTTCACTCCATTGTTTTCCACTTCCAGCAGCTCGCTCGATGGTGGTGATGATGGAATTGATGAATCCGAAGGCCTTGTTTGCCTTATTCCACGCTTGCCTGGCTCACTCAGGGTGCTCATGTCCTCCCTTGTATCCCTTTTTCCGAAGCTGAAGCCTTATCCTCCGCACAACCGAACGCCATCAAAACGCCGACACACTTGGTGCATCCTGCCCCCGGAATGGCAGTGCGACGCTTCGATGAACCGACCCTCTCTCTCTCTCTCTCGCTCGTGTGGGGTGGGAAAGCTAAAAATACTCAACCCCCAAGGAGACGCAACCCATTTTTCCCCCGAATCGAATACCGTTGCGTACGCTTCGATCGCCGGCCCAGGAGTTGGACGATGTGGAAAGTGTTTTGGGTTGTGAGCTATGGAAAACCCAGCGTACCGTGTCCGATTTCTCCTCCCGCTCCACGCGCGGAACGGTGGCATTTGTGGTCCTACCACCACCTTCACCAGTCCAGCACCGTTGCCCAGTGTTCGCCTGTTGAATGCGCCTTTTTCCGGCTGCGTTCAACAGATTGATTTAATTTTATTCATCACGTAATGGTGTATTTTTGGTTTCCCCCCGCGAACAATAAGGGGTTTAAAGCGACGGCTAATAAATGGGACCGTATTTGGGGGAGTGTTTGAATTTCTTTTTAGTGGGTTTATTTAAGCACACAAATTCAAACATTTCCACTGGTCGTCCTAAAGAGATTTGTATTGACGTGTTAAGGACAACATTTATTTCAAGTTCCACCTGAATTTAAACACAAGCCTGACACTCATCGGACGTTCAATTATATGGTCTTTTATCAGCTACAATAATTCATTCGAAAAAATACCACTTGAGTTTTCCCCATCGATCAACAACCGGAACCGGCGGCGTGAGAGGGGTAAAGATAAAGCAACAGAACCCGGAAGGGCGAAATACAACGAACTCCCCCCGGTTCGGGTGAGGGCGGTAAAGGGATACTCTCCCTCCCCAAGGCAGGGAGTTCGCATTTGAAATGCAAATGATGCCAAACCCCGGGTTCAAGCAGGTCCCGTTGGCTTTCGCTCGGGGTAAGAATGGACCCCCAACGGGAGGGAGGGAAGAACACTTTTCGACTACAAATCCATTTGCGCCAAAGCACCGACGTGCGCACCGTTATGGGAAATGAATTTCACGCGGCCACTTCCGCGACACGCACACGACACCACACACAGATATTTTTATGCCAATTTTGGTCGATTCGTTTGTACCGTTTTATCGCTTTCGCTGGGCAGTTCTTTCGGGTTTGTTTTCTGTGGTTCACCCAAAAGCCGGAAGTAAAGAGGAAGTCGTCAAGCTTTTTTTATTTTACTTTCAACTGGTTAAACCTCAGACTTAGCACGACGGACCGTTTCCTGTGGAGCTTTTCCTTATTTGGGTGAAAGGATACGAGGGGCAATTGTGTTTCCAAAAATCTAACCAAACAAGGCATGCTGGGGGGAATGTCTTCCAAATTAGAATCAAATGAGGCTCAATTAATGTGGCGGTTTCCTTTGGAAAAATCACTTTCCTCCGTAGGGTGAATTATCATTACGATGTTGTTAATAACACTGGGAACTGATTTAAATAATACATATACAATTTATGTAAATTGAAACAAGTGATCCTTGTCGTGTAGTGTGTATTTGTCCGGTGGGAAAATGTAACCGAAAGGGACAATAGGGTTATCCTGTTATTGTTGATTGCACCTGTTTCCCACGGGCTGCTCGAAAGTATTCAGGAACACATCCTCCTTACTGATCGTGAGAAATTATTTCATTGGACAGGGAATAAAAATGCACTGTTTTTTTATTTGTCACTTTCGGCACCGCAAATAATTGCTCTGGAGTAAATTAATTTATGCCGGTACTTGATGCAACCATAAAATTGTGTCGATAAAAGGCAGAAAATATGATTTTGTACCAAGAATACATAAAACCACCCTTTAGGATGGAGCACCGCAAAGTGGGCCACTTTTATTACCCTCGCTGAATGCTGGCCATTTTCCCGCCGCGTCTTTCTTCCCCGTTTATCGAAGCGCATCTTGTTTCGGTCAAATCTCTTCTTAAATCATTGCAATTTGAGGATCCAAATCAAAGTCTCGAAATCTCATCGAACCCTCTTGTGCGAACGATTGTTGGTGTTCTGTCTTGTGGTTTGTGTGTCTCCAGTGTCTGCAAGTGGAGGGGCCTTTTGGCCAGCCAGCTTGGGGCACACAATCTTTGTAGCAAAAGCGCGAATCGCGAAAGGAGCCGTAGAAAAGAATCCCCACCGAAAATGATTTTTGCAGCATAAATCGCGCACAGCTTCGGCCGGTGAGCGCGCGCGCTGGCTTTCGGGGAGGCCTAACGATGGGAAAATTCGAATGGTAATTCGTAGATCGTAAGCCACCATCACCACCAAACAATATATACACCCCATTGGCAACACTCCGGCGGGGGGTTTTGTTTTGCTGGCGTTTTCTTCTTTGCATGTTTCCATCGGATGCAGTGAGATTTGATGCAGCCGATTCGGGTTACGTGTAGTGTTAACTCTTTCTTTTCGCTTTGGGAGCCATGTTTTTGGTTTTGTTTTTCGTTCCCCAACCAACCCCCTTGTTGAGGCGCGCACACCACTACGAAAAAGGGGGTGCTATCATGTTTTGCGTTTTAATTAGTGCCCGTCCTTTGCCTTTTTTTCTTCCCAGGATCGCCAGGCTCCAATTCATTAACCCTTGAGTGAAAAGTGTTTATTTTCGCCTTTTTTTGGCTGGTTTTGTTTAGAATAGTTAAGCTGAGATCTGTTGCATTTGATTGATTACAATTAATTCTGTGAAATGCTAGGTTATATTTTCTTTCTTCAGTTTAGCATGACACAAAAATAGGTCGAATTAAGTATTTTAGGAAACAAAGACTAAGCTTTCCAAAAGATATATGTTTATAATTACTGTAGCTAGAAGTATACAAAGAAGTGTATAGAAGTATACAAATCCACTACTTTAGTAGTGTAAAGGGCTGATATGAATTGCTTCTGACAACGTGTTAAATGATTTCGGAAATGGTTTTACGTCGTAAAATTGTTTCAAATTAAGAAAGTGACAATATTTGTGTTAGCTTCCTTACCAGATAGGGACCCTGTGCACCCTTAGGTTACATGTTTCCCTTGCGCAGTCTGAGTCATAATGCTGGGGGGTGCCTTCTTCCCGCGGTTGTTAAATTTATTCCAGTACCTTCACACCAAAGTACCTCTCATCGGTTCAGATGCCTTACGAGTGGCGAAGTGGATGGTCGGAGAGAGAGAGAATCGCATGCGTCCACAAACCACAAATCAACCAACCAACCAACAGATAACCCAGCACCACCACCACCACCAGGAGGACAGAAGTCCCCTTCAAAATGAATCAAAAGAAAGCCACGGTGGCTACGCGAGGAGTTCCCAGGTTTATTAGCGCGGCTTCTTACATATCGCGACGTCACGCGGATCGGAAGTCGGTTGATGAGTTTGAGAGGCGCTGGGGAGTGAACGGCAAAGGGAAAGGCGTGGAAGAAATGGAATGGACGGCGAGGGAAGCGTTGTTGGATAGAAGTGCAGACGGTGGGCCTTTTTTTTCCTCGCTTCATTTTCTCCTCCTTTGGCAAACCTTTGGTGTGTTGCCTTTTCCCTTCCCGCGGCGCGGCGTTCGAGGGATGAATTGTGGGACCCTAATTCCTGCCGAAGGTCGGAAACCTTCGCGGATGTTCTCAAATCCGCCCGCGGACCCCGCGAGCCGGGCGAAGAGAAAGAAGGAAAGGAACCAACCACCAACAGCACACAACAACAGCAACAACGAAAAACTCACACCGCCTTACCGAGATTCCCAGGCTGGGAATCCAGCTCTCGAGCCCAGTTCCTGTGCCAGGGTTATGCGCGTGCCCCGGCGAAAGAGCGCCACGGACCCAAAATAAATGGGAAGTGCGGTGATTCCGGCCAACGGTAAATCTTGCGCCGGGTTGCAGCGCGCAAAGCCTTTTCCGGATGGACACCGTCCGGCAATGTATGCTAGCATTTCTTTTTTCGTTTCATACTTTAGCTCGCTGCCTTCCTTTTTCCAACTTTCCGGGGAGTTTAATCGTCGCTCGAAACGTCAACGCTCGAAACTTCTCTATCCAAATTTTTGAGCTCATATTTGATCGCTTAATTGAAAGTTATGAAGGAAGGAAAAGTGTCGTCTACTGACTACGGTAAAATGTACCCGCGAGGTTCACGCTACTTTCTGAACTTGTTTCCATATTTTTAAAGAAAATTTTGGTTGAATTGTGATACTTTCAAAACTGAGATAGCAGACAAACTTACGGATATTTCCTTATATGAGGCTTACACCGTATGCAATGTCACCTGATTTTTTCTGATTGTCCACCAATTTTATCGTTCTGGAGGAAGTTGTTGGCCCTGATTTATTTTCCATACGAATATTTGAAAAAAAAAACGAACATTTCGAAGATTGCCTTTCAAACTTCGATTTTCTTGCAAAGCAAACATTAGAATAGAACAAAGCGGACCCCAGGAACGCCAGGAATCAAATGTTTGCCATCAATTTTGCGGTTTTGTTGGCTCCTTTTGGCTGCGAGAGTCCTCTGTTTGTCCGATGGTCGGAGTCGCGAAAGACAATCCCTGCGCTGAAAGCTGATCAGCCCTGAACGAATGCTAATTTCGTAGAATTTTGGCACGATCTCAGCCGCTCCGGAACGTCCGGAATGATCTGCGGGTCGCGGCTCCAGCCGTACAGGATACGGAGCGACCGATAATAGATACGATTCCGATCGGGATGCATTACCATCGAGATGTTTGATACGTCTTTGATGTTTGATACGTGATTACTATCCTTTGGTGGGTGTTTCCTTTGCACTAGAACTCGAATGGCCATCGCATGAACAGTTCTGTAACCAATCTGCGGAAACCGAGAAATGATGGAATGCGCTTTGGCTACCCGTCGGTGTTGAATGTCGAATAAAACGATTGACGTCCTGTTGGCCGATCGTATCGAATAACAATTGCGCTTTTGGAAACACAAATATCATTTGAGGGAAGACAATCGAAGGAAGAAATTTATAAAGATTCGATTTTATTTTAATTTCTTTCTCAACTATTGATTTGACGTGAGAATGCTAGTCGAACTAATTAAGTTATGTGTCTAATTAAATTAATAATTTCATGTCAGTGCATTTAATTCTTCTATCCGCCGCGCAACGTGGCTTGTGATTTTGTCTCATTCGTAACATTTTCCCTTTTTTTAATTTCTTAGACAACTTCTATCTTTTAACAATCGAAAATCCTTTTCTGAAGTCCAAATAACTTTACCCCGTAGTCACCACCGATCCGTTACGGTTTGCTGCTGGGGCCAAAATGTCCCGCATTAGTTCCCGATGGCAATTCGGTGCAGGGCGTTGTCCCAGCCCTTCGATGGCGTCGCTGGTGCGTAAAGCAATCGTAAACCCGCCTGTCGATCGGTAGTCGCGAGACGGAGCTTAAGCTAGTGAGACCGAAACAAACGCACACACACGCACACAAGCATACACATGCAGTGGCAGGAGCGAATCGTATAGAAAATTGCATGAAAACCGCATTAACCACGTCAGATTGAGGCATGCAGCCGTAAGATTAACGGGATGCTGGGAAAGTCTAATCCCGTGACCGTGCGCGTGATGACGGAAGGAAAATTCGTCGGGTGGGTAGGAAGGTGATGGTGATTGGAAGGTTGGTTTCGGGAAGGGCGGGCCTTTGCTTGTGGCGGTTCCGGGGGGATCAATTTCAAGGCGATGAAATAAAAGGGTCGATCCATCTCGATTTGTGTTAAGGCGAGTGTGTGTGGAAAGTTTGTGAATGAAAACCACCAGCAGATGCAAGAAGGAATGAATGAATGAGAGGAAAAGACTATTTCGACAGGAAGAGTTCAACCTGTTGGAAAGAAATAAAATTTAGAATAAAGAAAACAAAACAGCTCGTAAATGTATGGTTCAAATTTGCCGTTATGTTATGAACAATATAGCCTGAGCATAAACTTTTTGAATATTAAGATTTTGGAATCGCTTCTTTCCTAGTACATCAAGCCATTTCTCCTACGTAAAATTGGTCTATTTTTCTCGCGGAAAGGAAAGCACTCCGTCGTCGTTTGTTTTTCACGCGAATCTGAGGAAAACTTCGTGCCTGCCTTCTGTCGTCGCCATTGCGCAAGCTCAGCCAGTGCCCTTTCCCGAACGACCCGAAAAATTAGCTAATACAAAATGGCGTGATGTGACCGAAAGACATGGCTGGGAAAATGGAACCATCGAGCAAAATCAGAAAACAATAGCAAACCGTACAAACAAAAAGCTAAAGCGAGTCGAGGTAAAAAGATATAAGAAAAGCGCCGCGCAAAAATATGGACAAACATCGAACAAAACGAAACAAAAACAAACCCAACCGAACGCAAAACGCGGAAGGAAATTGCGCCCGAAACCGAAATTCGTGGCAAAAGAAAGAAGAAAGTAAATCAATTTTTCTTCCCAATAGGCTGGCTCGTTTCGTTCCTCTCGCAGTCGAACGGATTTGTTCGCTTCCGTCGCACTTTTTGCTCCAAAAGCGGGGGGAAATTATCTCTATCCGCTGGAAGAATCTCCGACTCTGTTCCACACGGAAATGGCGTGTTTGGGGCCTCGCCGAGGAGGAACGGGTCCGAGGAAAGAATAGATGCCGCGAGGTGAACGAAATGGATGGTAAAGTGAGAAAAAATAGACAATAAAGCAAGATGAAACCGGAACCGGTGCCGGTGACGGAAATGGGGGAAAGTCTGAGAAATGGTAGCCTCCTTTCGTCACCGGCAGCTCGGCCCACCGCTCCCTAGCTTACCTCTCCCCTCCCTGGAACCCGTGGGCTGGAATCTAATGCTCCCCATAATTTCTTCTTTTCTTTCTGCCGTTTTTCATCCGTTTCCAATCCGGGGCGAGTGGGGTGAAGGAAGAAAATCCTAGGATAGGGGATAGGTCCGGCTATTGGGACAGCAGGCGGCGAAGCGAAGGCCACGAAGAAACCGGCGTAATCGCGTTCCGGCCACCCTGAGCTGCCAGATCCTCGGCTGCCGGGATGAGGCGCGCAAGCGCAAAGAAGTCCAGAGCAGCAAGAAACAAACCCTGGGCCATAAAAATAGACCACAGCAGGAACGGGGAATGATGACTTTCGTCGTCTACTTGCCCATGGAGCGACTCTGAGGATTGCCGCAAGTAGGTGTGTGTGTGTGTGGGGACGCCGAGGAGTTGGACGCTTCTTCGCTTTTCTCGTGCCTAACGGAAGTACGAAAGATAATTGCCATCCCGGCTCCCATTTGCCACGGTGGTCGTGAGGGGCGGCTGCGGAAGGGGTGAATGGCCTGGGAATGGAATAGGCGATGGGAGACAGATTCATGCCCACAGTACGCCAGTGCATCTGCCCGAGCTCGGACAGTGAGGTGGCAAATGTTGTGGTACACCAAGCGCAAAGTGCCACAATTTTCCAGCGAAACTCGAAACGAAAAACACTGATACTTAAGGTTTCGATTAGATAACGGCGCAATTGGTCACCTTTATCGATGCAATCTGTCAAACCCCCATTCAAAAAGTAAACAAAGTATTGGAAAAAGCGAAAAAATGATCGGCTGCGTCGAGAATTTATAAACGTTTCGCAAGACGCGTCGAGAAAACTGACAGATCGCGTCTTTACCTTATGATAACTTCAATTTTTTTTTAATGCAACTAAACTAACATGGGATAACTTTAAGTATAAATTATATAAGTCCTGCAGTAAATAGTCATTGAGGGCATCAAATTCTAAGAATTATGAAGAGAAAAAGGTAAAATGTTACGTAAAATGTATGTTTGCAGAAAAAAGAAGGAAGGAACAACAGCAGCGTACGACATAAAAGTCAATAATTTCAAATTTAATTTTCCCTTTATTCGCATAGCCACATCACAATTTGAAACAATTTGTTAAACTAGATATGTACCAGAAACAAACACAGTAAAGCATTTTTTTCTGGTTTGATATTTGGACTTATTATTTTATAATAAGATAAAGTGGATTTGATATTAGTTAATCCACTTATGAGCGTGTTGCATGTAACATATCTTTGGCTTATTACGTTTCATGTAATTATTCCTGTAGTTACATTGTAATTAACGATTCTTCCTTTTCTATAAGTAATACAATATATAAGTAATAAATAACATTTTTAAAAATAATTAATGTGTTGTTTATGTTTGTCTTTTTTTTTATTTGCCATTGTTTTCATTTGTTTATTTTTTCTTGTCATGTGATTTAATTCCCATTTAGAGCAACCCATAACTTTGGCATCACCCTGTTTAGACTGATTCTGCTTTTTTTATACTAGCATCACTGTTTTGATGTTTCTCGACATAGACTTCCCATGCGACCGCGTTTCCACCGTCCCTCCTTCTTCGACCACAAACTCTGCCTCCCTGTTCTCCCCACGCTCGCCCTGCCCTAGCGGCACACGTACGTCCATTCATTCGGCTCGTTCCTTCGCTGCCTTCGAAGATCAATTGCGGCTCCGTCGTCGTTTGTGACAATGATCGGACACAGATCCACACGACGTGTCCAGTTGCCACCCTGGGCCGTCGCTTCCACCCTTCCTCTGACATGTCACGGAAGTGAGCGTTGGTCTCATCGGTTCGAACGTCGCCGGCAGGAAATGGCCGGCCAAACCAAGCCACCAAGCCACACATTTACGCTCCTTCGTGTACGCGCTTTGTACGCGCACGTTCGAAAATCTAGCCCCTCCCCCCCGTCTCCTTCCTCCTCTTTCCGGGACAAAGGAGCAATGGGTGCCGCGCGACTGGATAGGTGAGTTGATTGAAAATTGTGTGCCCACCCCGTTCGTGCGGCGACTCGATTCGATTTGGGCCCTATTTTGGGCGTTTTCATGGAATTTTTGATCTTCCCCAAAGGGGGTTCGCCTGGCGAGTGGGGAGGCGTTAATGAAGGGAGCAAGAAGAAGCCGTCTGGTAACGTCCGGTCCAGCGTGTGTGTTTCGATCGGACCTTCTCGGCCAAGCCTTGGTGGACCGTCTCCACGGCGCTGTTGAACTTTCGTGCCTGGTAGCCTTGAACCACGGTCGCACGGATGCGGTGTCCTTGAGCTCCTGGTGGGGTTCCATTTTCACTTACTCATTTTATTGATCAATTTTCCCTGCCCGACTCGATCCGCAGATGGCGTCTGAAGCTTTAGTTAATTGAAGCGGCATTAAAACCAATCTCAGAGATTCGAAGGATCGTGCGTTTGCACCTTGGATCGTTTGCGGAAGAAACCTAACTTATGAAAACGTTATGGGAGTAGCATTTCATTCTTGATTTGATGGAGATTATTTCGACATCTTTCATTTAAAGATTGTACAATTCAACGTATTTTTGTTCTATCATTTAGCGTGTTTAGCGTTTTATTTTACACAAGTGGAAAGTATCGTATTTTAGCGCGTATAACATCACCTTTGTTCAACATTACACCATTATAACTTGCCACCATTTTTCCTTAAAATGATGAAAATTAATCTACTTATATCTGCTATTATTGTCTAGAACTGTAGTTTGGAATTAATTTATAGTTTAGAATTGACAAACCCTTCTTTGGTTCCATCCAAGGTTTACGTTCCAATTTTAAAAACCTTATTTAGTTATTTATTATAGTCTAGAGTTAAGTAAAATTTCTTGAATTACAAGGTTTTCTCGATATTTTTTTTTCTTTTTATTTTAAACAAGTTTTAACCCTGATGTGCCACATTAAATTTTAAAATTATTTATATTCGATATTCTTTATCTCGTATGAAAGGTAACTTCTAACTGACATTTAAGTTAAAGAAAAATAACAGTAAGATCAATTCTCAATACAGCATTTTTTTTATTTAGAAAAGAGTTTGTTCAACTATTGTTCAAATCCTTCGAACTTCCTGTTATCACTTTCTGGAATCTTCTTTTTCATGGTCCTGTATGGTTTGGAATCTTCATTTTAATAGATTGACGTAATTTAAAAAAAGAACGACCCTCTCTCTATTGACAACTTCGTACAGTATGGTCAATACACCTATCGATTGTCTCAACAGCTTTTTTACGTTTTACCTAAATGTAAATATTTTACGTATAAGATGGACAGATCCAACAACCCAGTGGTTTAAAAGGTGACTAGTTTAATCAACTATACTTTTATAATTAGTACAACTTATAGGAATTGATTGTATTATGGTTTAAGATAATCGGTGATAAAAACTCCATATGTTATGTACAAAAATAAAAACATCCATCGCATCCAATCCTTTCTCGGTAGCTCGTAGCGTTCCAACGGTACTCGGTGGTTCAATGTTACCCCAAGCAGGATACAGGTTGGCGTACTTTAAACCTTGGCCCAATCGGAAGGGGTCTCTCGCCTAGCGCCTTCTAGCTGGTTAGCTTACAGGAAAATACACCAAACAAGCATGTGAATAATCGGCTGCAAGAGGGTTTACAGATAGACAGCCGTAAACAGCCGACTGCATTACGCGAAGCTGCACTCGCCATCATATCCGCCTCCTCCACGCCAGGCGAGGCGCTGTTTCCCCGACCACAGAGCGTCGATGAAATTGGCAAGAGTGGAAAAAAGCGAGGCAGAAAAGAAGCCGACCTAACGACGCCTGGGATATCCGCCCTCCGCGCGAAGTCGCGCCACGTAACGCCTATTGTTGCTGCGGGCTGGCGAAACTATTGTGCCGGAGCCTGCTGCTTTGGAACGCGAAGCTGTACTCACACACACACGCGCACACACATCCCCATGTGGAGCCTCGACTCTCTAACCTTGGGATCCTAATTACGAGCGCATTTTCTCGCGCTCCCATCGGCTACCCCCCTGAACCTGGGTCTGCGTCTAACGCTTTTCCAACTAATCTCCCACTCTATGCGTGCGTGTGTACGTGCGTCTGTGTATGCTGTGTCTACTAATATGCGGATTTTTAGGGCCGATGTATGCCTCATATGCTGTGTCCCACACAGCAGAGAAACTTCACTCAACCTTCCACGGGACGCGGGCCACTCTTGCTCTCTAGTTATACTAGGGCCACCACCCCCATCCCTCCTCTCATCTACACAAACCCATTTGATCGCGTAGGAAAGGTGACCTCCACCGGTGCAACTGCAGCAACCCTCCTTCGCTCCACTCTCTTCAACACCTGGTCGCATGCTGTGGCCAAGTTTTTACGATGAATGAATGCATGAATGAAACGAGACGGGCGAGCTGAATGATATTATGCAAATGAGGATGGGAAACGGTTAAGGCAAATAAAAAGTAGAAGAAGAAGAACAACAAAAACACCAACCTTGGCAGAGACCGGTGTTAGCAGGGGAGGAAAAGGATGTGGATGTAATAACCGTCGTACCTAGTCGTTACTTTTGTGTTTCCAACAACTTGTAGGTATGGAAATTGTATTGCTTTGAAACTGGAGAGTTTAGATAAGTTTGTTATTTGTATATTTTAGTCTGCTCATTTTTATATTATGCTATGGAAAACTGACTCGGATTTGGTTTGGAATCTGTCATGCTTTTAGTACCGAAAATCAATTTAATTAGCTTCTTTTGTAGATCATTCCCCCCAAAAGATTGGTAGGGTTATTTGGAGCACAATGAACCGTTATAGTCCTTTTTTTTATGTTACTAATTTTTGCAAATATTTGCATTCCTTGCTTTACTTCCTTGCTTATTTTATATAATGTGACTGAAAGCATTTAAGACTTTACTATTTGGGATTAACTCATCAATATCAGTACATCAATGTCTAATCAAGAATGTTCTTTAAATATTTTCAAATTACAGGAATTTGTTTCCCAACCCTTCCAGGCGTTTTTTTGAGACAAATTTTGAATCGGTTATCACCTAACAAATCACAAAGAAGTGCTTTATACTATCGTTGGACGATCTGTAAAACTCCGAAACGCTTTACAAGCTTGACTGAAATGCAAAACAAAAGCGGATCACAAGGAAGTGCTTTATGACCTGTGAATGCATACAAAACAGGTGATACACTGAAACAGGAATTACCAACAAAACGGGCTCAGTATGGAATAAAACAACAAAAAAGCAAAATAAATAAAACCAAACCCACTCACAATCGCACCCCGTGAATCATCGGAAGCTGGAACGATTGTATTGACATTGAAAAAGTTTGCATCACAACAAAACCTTCCGACCGACTTACCGCAAAACCACCGGCAACCGGTTGATGAAAACGAAAATGCGTTACGTAAGGAAACCATCGCATCTTTTCTCCGCTCATAAGCGTTGGAAGCTGCTTCTCGTTCAGGAGATAACCATCCATTTGGCGTTGAACCCCCTAAGAACGTGTATGTGTGTTTGTTCTATTAGTCAAATTTAAAATTGTTCGCTACCGATGGCTCCACACGGTGTACTACTGGCCACTAAAATGGGATGTGTCATGACACAACGTGGGGCTTTTCTAAGGTGAGAGTTTAGATGGCGCTATAGTGAACGGTGACCGACAGCTTGACGGATCGTGAGTAGCACCGGTTTCACCTCATTGCCTGCCGTTGTTGCTGTTCCGTCGGAAGCGAAGACTCCCGGTACTAATTGGAGCCGGCTTCACTGAAAGTACGAACCGGTTCCGGGTTGTCGTTGTGCGAAAAAGGCCCTCCCCTCTATCTTGCCGGCGCTTGGTTCTCTCTCTTTCTCTCTGTGTGTCAGTGGAGCAGTCTGTAGCAAGCGATTCGAGTATTGGGCAGGAAAAAACACACAAGTGAAACCGAACGCACTGGAATCACCACCGGAACTCCGGAGTAGGTTTCTTTGGGGCAGTGGGACTTGCACATACTCGGGCCCATGTGGAACGCTCGTCGACGGATGAACGTGGACCGTTTTGTCGTTAAAATGGTGAGCGACTGGTAATGGACAACCCCGCGCGCGAATCAGTTCCACGGATGTTGCTGTTGCGGCCGTTTTCTTTCATCTTTTCCGGTTCGATCGTAAAATGTAGCAAAGCGGTCCTGCTACTCTCTGTCGGTACGGTTTGCGGTCGGAGATGAAACGAAAGGATTAGAATCGGTTTCGTTGCTAGGAGTGTATTTGAATATGCACAACCTGGAGGTGACTACTTGATAGACCTGAAGAGAGTTTGGTAACCTTGACTAGACGTACGTCAAACCTGTTTTATGCAACTACAAATGTGTACTTAGAATTTATGTACTTGTTGGGAAAATTTTGTTGCAAATCTAGAAACTTAGCTGACTGACCACAGGAAAACGCACATGGATTACCTCAAACTGAATCGCGAAGATGAGAAATCTTATAAAATTTGAGCTAATTCATAACTTATCGTCCCTTTCTATGGTTTAACCAACATATGGAAAGCATTCATTTGGTTTATATAACATCGTCCTCTAACGCGACATCAAACTTCTTGCTTGAGAATAATCGCCTGTCCATAAAACCTCAGCTCCGCTGGCAGGGCATCTTCTAGCTGGGCGGAAAAAGTTCACACGTGCTAGCGAAACCATATGGTTGGCACTACGTCTGCATCTCCCTATCCTTCCCCCTACTTGACCAAGAAGAGGGGTAGTATTTACGATCGCTACGAGCCAAGACCGTCACACTAACCGTTGGCTGGGAAGTTGGCGCCTGGAACTAGCAACCGTTCGGCACCAAGGTCTGCGCGAGATCTGACATATGGCCCACACAGGCAACAAGTGGCCAGTGCAGTGGCGGGTGATGATCGCGCACTCTTCGCGAGGCTTGCCGTATGTGTGCGTTGCGTGGAAATGTAATTAATACTCCGCTGACCTACTTCCACTTGCGCCCGCCTGCTGATGGTGGCCCTTAGAGCAGGGCAAGGGGGAGCGGGTTACGAGTTGGGGGTTTGGGAAGCGAGCTCCGATGAGTTATTATGACTGCAGCTGCATTCTAGGAGGTCTCGAAGGGCTCGTTTGAAGGGGGGTTTGCTTCGAGATGGGCTGGAAGTCTTTGGAGGAGCCAGCTTAAAGGCTCACACCGATCTTTGCTTCCGTGAATTAGTTTATTTTACGTTGGGTGCTACTACGGGAAGGCCGAAAACATGGATAAGATCCAGTAGTACCTGCTTTATACTCTCGGTATTTAAGTTCTGCAAAATGTGTCCCAATCACATCCTCTGATCATCTGATTTTGTTGAATAAAAAAAGAAGTTTACGAATACTTTTCCATGGGAAATCTTTCCTTTTAAAATTTTATTTATTGCCCTTCGTCGTCGCTCTCGATCAGTGTCTTATGTGTGTGTTTTTTTATTCTTTTTTGTTCACTGTACCTCGTAGGAATATTAAAAATTCTACCTGTTCTGCAGCATAGTATTCCGTATCTTTCGCTTTTTGCTTTCCAATGAGTTATGAACTGACCCGATGGTTCATATTTTCGAATCAGCATGCCAAAAAGGCATGGCTTGTCTTATCGCGCCCTCCGCATCTCGGCCACTCGCTCCCGGGAGAAAGAAGTCGGTTGGAATATTGCGCGAAGTTTGTATCGAAGTTGTTTCCATCGACTTCTTGTCACCCCCAACTTACCAAAACGGTTGGGATCGCCTCACTTGCCCGACCGCTATCTTTTGAATCGAGCAAACCTTCCCATGAAAAGAAAATAAATACCGATACTTTTGCCTTTATTATGCACTTTACAGGATGTTTTCTTGTTGAAAGATAAATAATGTTTCAAGCAAATTCTGTAAGAATATAACATCGGATGTGCAACTGGAGTGAAGTACGGAAAGGAACATAAAAGTAAAGTCACTTTGAATACATAAAAGGTAAAGAACTGAAGGAAACAAGAGATTAAGAAAGAAGGAACTGCACGTGACACTGCGACAAAGAACTCATAACGACGGGTTGCGTAAAAATCATTTAAAAAAATAAGTAAAGCTTCTCGGGCTCGCATCTCGAAGAATCCGAACCAAGTGGCCAATTAATATTCACCTCGTTCTCGTGCCAACGCGGTGACCGATTGTACGCCACATTTTCGGCTATTTTATGCGAACTAAATGCAGATCCACAGTCCCGAGCGGCCTCCTTTTTACGAGCCGTCCTGCCGAAGCAAAGGACGACGACATATGTGCGTTGATGCACTCCACGGTGGGATAAGAGGCGGACATGTCGGATAACATGCTTAAATGATACGCAGCTAGCCAACTAAGAAAATGCCTGTTTTTTCAACTGTTTGTTTTGTGTTTGAATCAGTCTGATATGAATCCGATCGAAAATCAAAATAATTGAGCAATTTATAAAAAATATATTATATCCGCTTTATTGTTCTACCTCATCCCACTGTGCGCTCTGGTGTTGTTCTTCTACAATTCTTAATTCGGATATCAGCTCGGGTTTTATTGTGCGCCCGCCATTTTGACAGGTTCGCGATGGGCAAACAAAAGGCGGTGCCCGAAATAAAAATAAATAACCCTCCCCCCGTCGCATAAATTGCGACCGACATAACAATAAAAGCGAAGTGAGGAAGCACAAAGCGTCGGTTTGGCCCTTCGTGGGCTCGCAGGTTCAAACATGGGATGTAAATATAATAAAATAAAAACACTACCAACCTCCCAGCCGGGATGGATTCGGGCAAGTTTCGTGTGTTTGTTTCTTTTTCCTACATTTCTGGGCCTGGGTACAATGAGAAGTCGCGATGCAGCGGAGCACTGCATAATGAAATGATTATTACGCTCTTAATCACGACGAGTAAGGGCGATTAAAGAGTGCATTGCCGCCCGTTTAGCGTCGGGAACACGTCGCGATATGCATTTCCTTTTTGCTGCTTCCTTTCCCCCTTCCGGTCGGCCCCCCGACACCGGTTTCCAGCGCCGACTCCGAAACCAGGACTCCCGGCGTCGGCGGCCGGTGACGTGTTACGTGATGATGAAATGTTCCAGGCTTGCGGATTGTGTTCCTGTGCTTGTCGGTGCACGTTTTTGTGTGTGTACATTCTCATCCGATTCCAGTTGCTTCTTGATGGATTTTTCCATTTTTGTTTTGATTTTTTCTTGCTCGAAAAGCAATGCTTGTCGCTTTTTAACCTTACTTTTCTTTTTCGGTCAAGTACAAGGTAAATGAACGGAAAACCCGCTTCCCATGGCACGAAATTTCGAGGAGAAGAAAGTGGACACGGGCCCAGGTCGGTATGTAAATCTATTCCGTGGTCAGGCATTCCAAAAGGACACTCCTTAAAGACGCAACACAACGTCAACCAAATGGAAAGAATAAAAAAAACCCAAAAGGCGGACAATGAAACAAATGACGAAAGCAAAGAGTCAACGGCCAGAGTGAGCTCGAAATAAATAATCATTCTTTTCACCAGCTTCTTCCTTCGGGAAGAGGTCTCTGCAGGAGGTGGACTGTCTTTTCGAGTATAAATGGTGTGCGCTCGATGTTGGAAGAACCAGGACAAATTGAGGTCAGAACGCACTGAGAACATTTTCCTGCCCGCCTTTTAAAAAGAAAGTATAAAGCATAAAATGGTGTTATAAATTTGATACATTCTTATTCTTTTACATCACCAAAGTGAAAAGAGTGAAGCTGGATTTTATTTATAAAATAATTGCTAATCAATAGCAAATTAACAAACTGTAATAATTGGTACTTAACGATATCGATGGAAGTAATCATTTAAACAACTATTCAAGGCAATGTTTCTTAAATTAAACGCTTTCGCGGTTTCTTCCGCGCATGGTCAAACCAACGAACTGTTCACTTGTGTCGTCCCTGTCACTGCCGAGTATGCATTTAAAACCGCAAGCCTCACCATGACAGTGGCTTCAATAAAAAGCGAATAAAGTACGCCACTTTATTGGTGCTCGGAGAGATCCGTTGCGGCAACTCCTGTCGCACACGTTGGAATGTGCATTTTCGAACCGGACTCACCCGGGATTACCTGGCACGCATCCTTCCCAGAGTTTACTGTACTGCTTTCCTTGTTCAGTTATGCGTTCTTTCCCCTCGCGGCCTATCTAGAGGGCCAATATTCATGGCCAGCGAATCTGTGAACAAGTGTAACGGCACCTGCGAAGGATAGACTATGTGATATCGCTCCATTAATGTATCCGGAGTTGAATTGGTAATATCGGTTTTGGATTAGAAGTGACATTTTAGAGCATTGAAATGATGTTGCACTATTTAGGCAATTGAAAATTTTGCAGCTGGACAAGATGATGACGGCATAACCCTTCTAGTCGGACTTGAAATCAACCTCGGATGCCCTTAAGCACCCGGGTCTACTATCCGAAGCGCTTCGCTCATTTGCATGCACATTACCAACTCCCGGCTGCGAAAAGGTGATCGAAAGCGTTTTGATCGTTATTCATGTGATCATAAACCGATCCACCGCATAAGTGTAGGCACCAGCACCTTAACCCCAAACGGGCCGAGAAGAGAAAGGATCTTTATTGTCAGAGACACCCTTCGCCCCAAGTGTCTTTCGGTTGCGGGGCGAAATTCGCACATCCAGGAAGCTCCGGGAGGAGGACGCGATCGGTTGTTTGGGAATTTAATCCTTCGCACGAGGAGACCAGGTACGGTGGGGATCATTTCCATAAATTTCCGCTCGACTGCGATACGACGACGTCGACGACGATGGTCCTTTCCATTGACGCGTTGATTATTTGCACCCCGCTGACCCGCTTCGGCGGCGGGAGTTGAAAGGTTCGGGCGCATAAGGCTCACACACTATCTCTTTCTCGCGGGATGGGCCATTTCGCTTGGCAAATCGGGGGATCGATCCCTACAGGGAGAGAAAAGCCTGAACCGATGGGTTTGTAAGTTTGTTTGCTACGAAACGCCAACCGAATGGCGGTCGATTATATTTAAGCCCGATAACGTCTGATAGCGCGTAAAACGGGTTGAATGGAAGGACTATATTTTACACCGAAGACTTACGCTTGAAGTATAATCGCTTAGTCAAATATCAGTTAAATGAGACCGTTTTGAGACACTCTGCAGGAAAGATGCCTATAGGCTGTAAAGCCCGAAGAATATTAAAGATTACAGACCGGCGAGAGCTCTACTTTGGAAGGGCATGTTTTTCCCAATTACCGTATTTTCACGTGTATAACCAATTTCATCCACAATTATTGTTTCAAAAAGCATCGATGGTGTTATACTCGGGAACCAGTATTTATTATTGTTTTTTATAACAATTTTTGCATTCCTATCAATTAAAATTCAATTGTTCGCATCAGTTTTCTGTTTTGTTTTTCAGTACTAGTGAGAAATGTGTTTAGTTTTTAAAAGAAGTGACGTGAAGAAAAATGAAGTAGACCTAATAAATCAACAACGATAAAATGGCGAATAACATAACAGAAGAAAAACTAGCCAATGTACAAATAGCAATGATGAATTTAATGAGCTTTCTTTTAAATCAAAGTAATGTGATCAATTATCCTTCTTACTACGTACGCAACTTCTTTCAGAAGGAGGATTGCTACATAATGGATCAAAATACTTTGAACAGATTGACCAGAATGTCGTGATTATAGCAGCAAAAGAAATGTTACTTAAGCTATTTAAAATCTTCTGACGGCGAACGAGGTTTATTGATAGGAACACTCTTCTAATTACTTGTAATTTCGAACGATACCATAACCTTACCCACTTCTATTTTTTTTTCAATTTGCAGTCCATCGATGCATCTTTTAATTGCACTGCGGCAAACCCGGTGGCATTACGGATCACAGATCTAGCCGAGTGAAACTGGTCGGATTAAATCCAGTTCTCCTGAATCCCCAGGGGCGCACATATCGTCGTCAAGGTGTGGGGATATAAGAGATTTTAATACCAAAGTATAAACGGTCACCATCGTCACTTGGAAGCCGTGTTGCATCAGGATGTTAGGAAAGCAAGCCCCTGCTGGAGTTCGCTAAAAGGTCACGGGACATTTAGACGACTAAGCGTCGAGGCTCCATGGACACTATGGTCGCCAAAAGTGGCCAAAGAGCAAACAGTGAAAGGAACGGTACACCAACTCATCAGTGTGGGGATTTACCGGGGAAGCGAAAAGTCATGAACGACAATTATGAAGTGTCTCTGTATGTTACTTTCGTGTCCATTCCAGTTCCATAGTTGTACGATTGCATCGGCAGGTATGAGGGGAGAGTCGAGTGTTTAGAATACGTTCGAATTTAGCACCACCGGTCGGTGCTACATAATAGGAAGATCGTCTTAGAGGATGCTAACGGTGTTCTTTCGTTCTCCGCTGCACCGAATC
This sequence comes from Anopheles coustani, assembly GCF_943734705.1. Lineage (NCBI taxonomy): Eukaryota > Metazoa > Arthropoda > Insecta > Diptera > Culicidae > Anopheles > Anopheles coustani. Next base: position 33,018,784 of record NC_071288.1, read on the forward strand.
TGGCCGGATGAGGTGGCCAAGTCAAGAAAGCAACAACACAGACAGTCGAACAGAAAAAGGAGACCTAATGCTGGATTGGAATCGTGGACAGGATACAGGGCCCTGCAGTCTATGGCCGTGTTGTGTGTGCTCCACGAACCGGATAGCTAACGAACGTCCGGAGAGATCGGGGTAACCTGATTGGGTGCGCGCCAGTCACGTCCTGTGCCTCCCCACACCTAAAGAGCCTTTCGCCGGTCGTTCCGAAGGCTCGATAGTCTCCGGTCCTCCACGCCATCGGCGGGACCCCCCGTTGGTAAGGAGCACCTAGATGCTAGTACTCTTCTCCCCGAGAATGGCTACGAAAGGGTAGGAACGGACGAGAAAGATGCACTGGAGCTGACACAGGAAGGCAGGAACGAAGCTTGGGAAGCAAAGGAAAACGCAAAAGTCATTCAACTCCGGAGTCGTCCGGCACTTTGCGCGCCCTGAAACTGGCCGACGTGCTCCAAACACGGCCTGATCTCTAGCCAATGCGTTCCTGGCTCTAGGCGTTCCTCTTCCTGCCGAGCCACGAGCAGGCCATCCTGCTCCGACACACCGCATGCGCTACGTCTGCTTCTTCACACGGGTTCGTTCCCATGATCGTGGACCATCGTAGCCCTCGGATCAGGAGCATAGAGGAATAGAAAATCTTAGGACCTAGGCTGCGTGTTCTGAAATCTCCCTGGCGGACGTTGGCCGCGACTCCAGCGGTGCGAATTGCTCCATTCTCGTAACCCGACTCGGAAGCCGCCATGTGAGTGACCGGTTAATTTTTAACGTTTTCGGTCTCGTCCACTCGGGACGTTCCGAGCGAAGATGTTGTTTTTGGTTTTTCCTTCCTATATTTCGTTGAGAAGGATGGTCAAGTGTTAATAAGGTTTTGTTGTTGGGGTCCGCGAAGAAAGGAAAACCATAACGACCGATAGTTTGGATTGTTGTAGCGGGAAGGAACGGAGCATGATCGCGAGGTGTTAAATGTTTCACCCGGGCCAGGCTTGAAATGCGTAGAGTATCTTCGGTTATTTTTCCATTTTTGCATTCCTGTCAGTACCATATGGGCAATCGAAACGAAATAAACTCACTGCAGGAGCGATCCAATCGAGATCGAAAATATGAACTCTTGGGCCTATTCTGATCTATTAGAGCGCCACGTTCCTCGACAGCGCCAATTTCTTATTCCAATGATCATCACCGCTCAACTAAATCGGTAAATCTGTAAAATCTGAGTATGTATTTCTTGAGAAATAAGACGATTTAAACAAAAAATTAACCACATGTATATCAACGAAAATGCAAAAGGTCAAAATATCTTGTTTTCTACGTTCAATCATACTTAAACCCAACGATTGCCTTCATAGAAATGTCCATTTCCTGAGAATCACATTTTTTAAATAAATCGAACATCTACTTTTGACTGGAATAAGACAATATTTTACTCTACAGTTAAAGCTGTCAACTATCAGAAAAATCAGTTACGCTCAACTATCAGAAAATCAGCCCCTGTATAAATCTATGACATAAACACAATCAAATCACAGTAGAAATGTTCTTCATCTTTATGCTTTTTTTCTTTACTAGGGAGTTTCCTGCCAAAGAAAACGTTTTGTATTTTTTATATTAAAACCAAAATTGTAAACAAACAAAAATACACTAAAAAGAATAACATTAATGTTGAGCATGCCAACAGGTCGCGAAATTGAACAAAAGAGATGTTAAAACCTTTCTTTCGTTATCTCGTTAGCTGCTCAAGGTCTTCACATAAAATTAGATATAAACTTATGTATACAACAAAAAGAAATCAAATATACACCCCATCGAGAAATAAAGCCCACAATAAAATCAACTGCTCAGAAGACAGACCTTTTTAAACGGCAAAATGGCAGCAAACCCACTGCACAAGCTGACAAATTACCCCGAAATCACTCACCGCCTGATTTGTGGCCGCATCGGGCGGTAGCGAAAGGACGGTTTGGGAGACCCCGGAGACTTCCGGGCGTGCGAAAGCAAACGCCGCCAAAGGAGTAGTCTGCTCCCCTTCGGTTTACCGTAAATGCTCCGAAACATTTAAAATATTGACTGCCAACTCCCGCTCCGGACGCGTTGGTCGTGAATGTGATACCTTTTTACGGGTTTTATTGGCCGACTTTCGGATGACGCTGCGAGTGGCCCGGGTGGCCGGAGCAAGTAAATCACAAAACCACCCCCTGCCCAGTGATGAGCGTCCGTAGGTTCTTCATTCTCCTCCCCCATTCCTTTAGGAAAGCTGTTAACCTCGACGAGAGTTAAGGAAAACAAGATAACACACCCGCTCGCGAAACAAACATAAAACCGCGAAGCGAAGAAAGGAAATGTCATTTTCCTTTCTGGCAAAAGTGTCTGCGACAAACGAATGGTGCAGGGATGTGAGATGGAAGTGGCTCGATCGGGAAGGTTGAAGATCGAGTGGTGAAAGAACATTAAAAGCTCGTATCGTAACGTGAGATCCCTTCAAATCACATCCTCTAGGTCATTTTCTTCTTCCTTAAAACGTCCATATTGTGCTCGGAAAGGTAACCTGGCGTTGTTTTGGCGGAAGAAGGAAGAGCATCCAACCATGGCGGGTCAGATTCGGACGAGCGTGATGCGTCCTGTCACAACCACGATCATCACTTTTGCTATCCGGTCGGTGGATTCGTAATTCGTTTATTCGCATGCTGGCATATGCAGATCTTCCGTTCAACGGTTTCGACGGCTTTAGCGACGAATGCACGATCACATTTCCACACCACGCAGGATTTACAACACACAGTGCGTAACGATTTTCGAACGCACAGATCGCTTATGTTTCCTTCAAATTTCGTCTTGTGAAGCAGTAAGTTTTCAAATTTATGATTTCAGCACATTTTGTTCATCCCAACTATCGACCAGTGGTTTTTATCGTTTTCAGCGAACTTTTTCTTTTACTATTTTAAGAGTAGATTCCACATGTTTTCATCGGCACGCCAAACTGTACGGCTTGCCTGGATGATTTTGGCTTGAACACACCGAAGAAGCTTTTAAGGTTTGTGCCCTCGGGTTCGCCAGGTTGCTATTTCCGCCTGGTTGCTGTTTCCAGAGCCGTGCCGGACGCTTTCCTTTGGCCACTTTCCTGCGGCGGTCTGACACTTTGTTTTTAATTTTATTTCACTTCCTTTGCGAGTTCGCTTCGCTGTGTATGTGTTTGATTGTGCATCAACCCGCGGATTTCGGGATCCCGGGTAGATTGTTTTATTGCTTCTGGAGTCATTTACATTTCTTCACCATAAAAATCCTGAACTGCCAGTTTTTTTGTTTTAAATTTTCATTTCGCATTTGCTCTGTTGCGCCCTTTTGAAGTGCCATAAAAAGGTTGCTTCTTTCACCACATCAGTGTCGTTTCTCGGGTCCGTGATTCTTTTTGTTGAAGTTTATTACTGTTTATTACAATCGGTAACTGTGCTACTTGCTTGTTTACTATCACTCTCTGTGAAGTTGCAAAGCCTCTTGATTCCTCATAAGCATATCACATTTGTAAACCTTGAAAAATTACTAATATAAACAGTCACTTTAATAGTAAACCTTTTCAATTTACCAGGACAGAAGGTTTCTAAGCTGTGTAAAATGATTTCCAACGAAACTTAAATTTTGCTGGGTGATCCACAACTTAGATAAAAATTGATTTCCAGGCGAAAGCAACCATCTCTTCGGTTGGCCTTTTGGAGGCTTGGCCTAATTGATCGTAAACATTCGTAAACTGTACGACCAAAACGGGCCTGGACAGCCGGTTGCCTGATCAGGGAAAACAGTTACCAGGAAGACTGAACGTTGCTTTGTGGCTAACAGTTTGAGATACGTGTGTCTAAGAAGGGATAATTTTGTGCCCTTAAAGATGGAGATCTTCTGTTTAGAAAAATTTGAGTTAAATTTATTCATTCACAATATGAATGAAAGCTCTTTCTTTTTCGTCTAGATTTCAGTATGCGTACGGACTTGATTTAAACAGCAACTCCACGCAGCTAATACCTGCTCGTAAAAATAGATCTGCTTCCTAGTTGAATTCCTATTAACGTTCCGCTACGATTGGATCCTTCTCGATCGCCGGAACCAAACTGCAAACTGCTAGTAAAGCAAAACCAACGAACCAAACGCCAGGCCCATTCATTACCCGGACGACACTAATAGCGGCTTTCGTCCAGTGCAGGACTGCGACCTCGCCCAGATTCAACGGTGGAATACAACTGCATCCTCCCTGCCAAGAGGGTGTGTTACGCACTCACCGGGAGCGGCCAACCGTGTCGCCGATGCCACCGAGTGGAGTCCGTCTGTGAAGTCCGTGAACCATGGACGCTGGCCGGGGCTCGGAGTCGGCACAGGTTTGAAGCTAGTGGAAAATCGCCCAACCAGAACGGGACCGAACCTCGACACCGGTACGAATTGCGCTCGCAAAAGGGCCTCTTTTCAACTCATTCCGTCGAACGGAAGACCCTTCCTTTTCCTGGTGACTTATGGGATCGGACAGGGGAGATGCTCCCGTGGCTGTTCCTCTCCTTGGTGAACCTTTCGCAGCGCTTCTCAGGTGTGCTCCGGCACGTGATGGACCCCTTTCGTGCCCATGGCCGTGTACTACAATTTCCTGGGAGTGGGGAAAAGTTTTGGAAAACTTCAGCCACCAGTTCATCGTACCCGTGACGAGCATACCCGGAGTTACGAACACGCAATTCAACATGGAAAACATGCTCCCATGGACATGGACTGAACGGCAGGACTCTTGCTGGAGGGGGTCTTGGGTTCTGCCAACACAAACACTCGCACAAGATCGCCCGATCCTTGGGCTTTGATTCGTAACGTTTTTATGAGGCATGTATTACTTCTCATAATTACCGTTCGTTCTCTTTCCCTGGCGGTTGCAGCCTGTTTTGATGGTTCTTTTGCGCACGGGAATTTACACCGTTTCAACTGCAGGTCCAGTCCGAGCCTGGTTGCTTGCTTCCATAACCTGCAGCAGGAACAGGCAGCGAAAGCGAACCACTGACACTCCGTTTTATGTCCAGTTGGTTGTAAAACTCCGCCGAGTGCCAAACGGGGGAATGTTCGCCAACGGAAAGAGGTATCATCCCTGTTTGCGGTTTAGCTTACTTCGCGGTAGTTCTTACTTTCCTTTACTCCGAATAAGCAGGGAACTGCTGCGAACAAACAATTGCTTGTTTCATTGTGAACAAATTATTGCCCGATCGTTGGCTCTTCCTAGCCCGAGCCGAAGTAAAGAAACGACTCAAAACTGTTTACGTTCACCATGTTTCTGTTGGTGATAGAATATTGTTGAATTAAATAATATTAATCGTAGAAGGCACACTCCTCTGGGTGGTGTTACGGTTTTTGATCTTCCGATCGTTCTTCGACCGTTCCGGAGCCTCATAGTGTCAGACACAGCGAAAAACGGGTTGGTCTTCTCTCCATCCCTTCGAACCTCCCGCCTGCTTTTTGAGTTCATCGAATCGGTTGACTCGAGTTTGAAGTAATCATCATCCTTTCGTGACGATCGTGTGCGGCAAGAAATGGAACGGGAAAAATCTTAGGGCTCCCCGAAGAGAAGAACCCCTTTGAAGTGCTCCTACCGAATGTTTGTGCCCGGGTTTGGGCCCTGCGTTTGTTGGTTTTACAGTGGGAACCTAAGCTCCCCGTGAAGGTCGACGATGATTAGCGACTATTTGCTCGTTACGATGCCTCAGCACGCCTAACAAACGGACCACAATGCACGGTGGAATAAGAGGCGGACAATTCGGAAAAAGTTGGAAAATGTTATTTTTTTAAATTCTCTTAACCCAATTTTGAAATATATGTGGTTTAATCCACTTTAAATTAATAAAAATTATTTAAGTTGCAGCATGTCTAACAGACATATTCTAAGAATGTAAATCTAATTTTCTCATATGAACAGCAACATGTTATTACCATTATAGTAACATGGTTGGATGATCGAGTAAAACCCTGTTTTCTGACATTGGTAAAGCCGCAAAACGTGTTCACAAGAGATTTATACATGTAAACCATCAGTACCGAAAAATTCAGCTGTTCAAATGTGTCCCTGTTCCAGCCTTTCTAGTAAAGGTATTTATCACTGGGCAAGGAGTATTGTAAAGTTACTCTATCCACAGCCGTGATTCGTATTATTCGAAAGAAGGGGGCAAAAGCAATG